>NW_019272143.1:133160-135494 GCF_002738345.1 Cucurbita maxima | reverse complement strand
TAAGGCCAGTAAACTAAAACATGACCCCTCTTGACCTCCTCACAATAACTCGAATCTAGCATTAACATATAGAGGGAATATTCCCTTTTAACACCCTAAGGCGTTAACCCAAAACATAAATCAAGTTCTTAGTGGCGTTACATCATATTATAACCTATTAAACAAGGTAAGACTACATACCTGGTCGCGGCGAGGCATGTCGTCGAGCTGAGTCACAGAGGTGTACGACTCTCTATTCTAGGAAAAAAAAAGTCTATAGAATAAAAACCACGACTGCCTTGATACCAATCGTAACAGCTCAGATCCACCGCTAGCAGATATTGTCCTCTTTGGGATTTCTCTTTCGAGCTTCCCCTCAAGGCATTAAAACGCGTTTGCTATGGGAAGATTTCCACCCCTTATAAATGGTGGTTTGTTCTCCTCCCTAACAAATGTGGGACATCAAAAAAAAAAAAAAAAAAAAAAACTCCAAGATCGTATATAGGATAGGAGAAAATTAATTATTTTTAAGTACGAGTTTGTAGTTGTTGGATGGGTTTACCAACAACCACCTTTGGATGATAAGTAGGCTAGCACTCATTGTGCCAACTTGATAGAGAGAAATCGTTAAGGTTGCACGTTAACTTCATATATCGATTACCGCTGTGTAGGTTAAGCTAGCTATCTAAGATAAACACAACAAGAATAATACTCCTCGAGCCCAGTGTTAAGTTTATGGTCTTTTTCTAGATCAAGGCTAAGATAAGAGCCTACAAATAGGTTGGTTTCATAGTATATTTGTATATTCACCCCTTTTCCTTTTTTAGGTTTAGGTCTCACAAGTTGTTGGTTGAGGTGGAGGAGCATCTAAGAGATGTACAGTCACGGAGGGGGTCGTTCTAGAGCATCAGTTCTTTTTTGTATTTGAATCTTTCATTTTTGTTTTTCTACGGTAAACTATATCCCCAACCAATTTTTCCATGTTTCTTTTTGGATATAACTTTTTATTTAATTTTACTGTTAGCTTGTATTTATTTCAATTAAAGTTTTATCAAAATTTATCTTTTATTTTATTTACTTTTTTTTATTTTCTTTCCTTTTGTCTTCGTCTTTTGTGATGGGTCCAACATTCGAAGCCTCGAAAATCGGATCATGACATCAAAAAAGACCGTGAAGCTACAATATTGGGTCCAACATTCGAAGCCTCGAAAATCGGATCATGACATCAAAAAAGACCGTGAAGCTACAATATATCAAGTGAAACTTTTAATAAGATATATGAAAGTTGTAGGATTTTTTATTTTGTTTCTTGTTAAAATTATAGTACCTATGTGTGTTGAGTAACTATTTTCAATTTTATTATTCTCTTGTTAAGAAACATTAGCCCACTGTCCATAAAAAAAAAAAAAATCATTGTTTTTTTAACTTTAATTTATAAACGATATTAAAATTTTGAAAAAAGGCATTTCATCCCGAGGTGAAAATTCTATTGAGCACATGTCCTTTATATTCAAATTAAGAAAATAGTTGAGGTGAGTAATGATGATACTTTTAACTTGTGATTGATACATACGGGTCGTGAAATTTTTTAAAACAAGTTCAAGTAAAAATAGCTTAGATTTAAAATCTTTATAAGAACTCTAAACTTATTGGGCTGGTTTAATCTCCGGAAATATTAGAATTAAAAAAAAATTGGTAGTCTAAAAAATGTTGATAAGTGGGTGTTGGCCTCCACTACAAAAGGGAGATTCCTCACTCCATTTTAGCATCCCACGTGAACGGTCAAGCTAGTCGGATATTACACTTTCTGACGGCTCAAGGCTAGCATTTAGCCTGATTTGGCTTCTGTCTGATACGTTCGAACCATTTTCTCCTAATTTCAATTTTTCAGAAGTATTTAAAGTTAGTGTAACTACCTTTTAGCTAATTTAAATTTTTAGAGTTAAATGTGAAGTATTTATGCATAGTAAAACTTAGTCCGTTTAAATTATTATAAGTAAATTTAAATTATTTTATGTAAAATTAGGATTAATAGTTGAAGTAAATTTAAATTACTTTAAGAAAATTAGGCTTAAATGGTTTAAATTCTTAGGAGTAAAATTAAATTATTTTAGGCTTAACTAGAATTAGATTAAATTATTTTAGGATTAACTAGTAGAGTCAATTTCAATAGTGCACCTCAAACACTCATTCTCTCCCTCTATTTTAAGAAGAAAATTATGCATAAAATCACTTGAGAACATAAATGTTGAAAACCTCTCAATTAACTCATGCCCTTCATTGATGTTATCTCCCCATGGATAAGTAAGATTATTAAATGTGTGATTCTCCCCACAAAGAGTAAGTAGATGAAAC
>NW_019272143.1:132754-133150 GCF_002738345.1 Cucurbita maxima | reverse complement strand
CCTGAAGCCCACCTTTAACGCTCGGCCCACCTGTACCATCGATCGCTTGACCCACTAAACTAGAATTTCTTGACAAGATGATTAATTTATGATGACGGTAGTGACTCTAGATAAGTAGAATTTCTTACATTATTCTTGTTTGAACGGAAGGATATGCTCCTTATATTAGAAATTTATTTTAGAGGGGCACAAATTANATTGAACGCCTATAGTAGTTTGAACACAGAAGATTTGTTAGAGATGATTAAAGGGTGAGACCCTAGTGTTGTTGACCGATCTTGTAACGATACAAAAATAAATATATATTTATATTTATATATATATATACACATTTGGCTCGGTCGCCAAAAAACCTGCAAAAATTCAAATGAGATTCCAAAATTCTTGGACATGCCT
>NW_019272143.1:121514-132651 GCF_002738345.1 Cucurbita maxima | reverse complement strand
TTTTTTTATAAATCGCAATAGAAGTTGAATATAGACAATGACTTTTTTTTCCATGGTATATTATATTTTTAGTGGTTGAACTTTTTCTTTTTAAAAAACTATCAATTATGTAAATTTAGAGATATATATAAAAGTACACACATATATATATATATATAAAAAGACTATGCCGTTGAAAATTTGAAATCATACATCACCCTTATTTACCTAAATCATTGGCCATTCAACTTGAGTATTTTGATAAATACTTCGTAAGTCACCCTGCTATTGGGGTTAGATGCAAGCACATACAATCATGGGTGGGACCTATCATATCAGTCTGTATTTCTTAGCCAGCTATCCTAAGCTGCTCTATACACTGTCTACACGTACGAGTATGGACCCACCAGTCGGCTCGCACACCTCTTGGGCCCCTTTCTTGTTAGGCGAGCATTATCTGGGAGCTGTTGATGTCGGACACCCGTTAGGAATAGCGACCTTCGTAGCATTATAATAAATATAATGGTCGTTTCCTTGTCTTGTAGTGTACACGTTCGTACTATCGTAAAAGATGAAGGGGTATCCCCCGATGCATGAACACACAATGATACCATGTGATGGTGTTAATATAACACACGCGAAAGCAATTTGGATCTTAGGCACTCTTAGAGCATCGATTATAGTAAATAACTAACATGTTCATAATTATTAAAACTCAAGGTGTTTGAGTACTAACCTTTTGTAGTTCAAATTCTTTTTTACTCACGAACCGGTTTTGAACCACCATTATTGTCTTCTCCACTATTCTCCGGCCTTAGAACGGGATTGTGGAATCCGATGAGTGACTAAACTTAGGAAGGATTTAGCATATATGAAGAGAGAGTTTGTGAGAGTTTTTCTCAAGATTTTTCCAAGGGAGCAGTTCCATGTACCTTGATCACTCTATTTATAGAGTCATATTTGTATTTTCATGCCAATGAAATCACCAAATTTTGACACTCAAAATTTCACTCAAATGTTTGGGATTATGTGGCAAGCATGGATGCTTGAGTTAACCAATTTTTGACACTCAAAATTTCACTCAAATTTGTGGGGTTTATTTGGCAAGCATGCAAGTTTGGTTAAACCAAATTTTGACTCCTCAAAATTCCACTAACATGGATTTTTCCATGAAGTAACCTTTTGACTTTCATCATTTTAATTAAACAATTAATTTGAATAATAAATTTCAAATTAAAGTAATATTAAATCATTAATTAAACTTTTTAATTATTATTTAATATTAATTCAAATGTCAATCCCAATCAATTCCAACACATATTGATTAAAATATTTAAATCTTATTTAAATATCTTCGATTCTCTCTTTGTGTTTAATTCGTAAATAAAACAAAAATGTGGTTAAATATATTGCACTCGTATTCACCATTCATTTATTACCCCATTTATTCTATTTAGTGAGCATGAAATCATTTATTGCGGTCCAACATGAAAAAAAATATGATTTGGCATAAATCGATCTTGATTGTACATTTAATTGAGTTATGTGGTAAAATTTCAGATATTTATGCTGAACGATGAGGGAGTAGCAAATCTAAAAATAAATGGGGATAACATGAAAATTTTAAATCTACATCAACAGTCCAAGTGGGTCATTAATTACCCAATGAAGAACATCCTATGTGGACAACTTATTCCTTTTCCGCCCTAAGGGGAACTCATGCTCAATATAAAAGGAAAAGAACACAAAGAGGAGGGTAGCCACACTTTGGGGACAAAAATTGAATTACACAGCAGCAGCCTCTGCTGCAGTGAACTGCTATGAAACCAGAGAAGAAAAAGAAAACCCTAATCCAGCAACTGTTGACAGCAGAAGGAAAAGGAGACCAATAAGGATTGATTAGGGCAAAGAGGTGGACGTGAGAGCTCAAGAGGAGGGAACTTCCATTGACGAACGGCAACAAACCGGGATAACTCTCTATTTCCTTATTCTTTTTCTTATTCCATCAACTTTACATGATGAAGATGTAAATTCATCTGTTTAATTCAGTTTGTATGGAGAGTTAAACTTTATAGGGGAGGCAAGAGAGTTTTATATAGTTTAAGTAGGTTGACGGTATGATTTTAGTTTATTAAAGAGTTGTTGTTAATGATTTACATTTGTGTTTAATTAGCTACTTTACAACATACATAGTTGTTTTCTTATTAAGGAGAAGTGAGGGAGCAATGAAATCCTCTTTAATGCTCTAGTTCCATAGCAAGGAGACTTGAAGGGTAATAGAAGGGTTAGAAATAATTCTTGTTTTAAGAGTCTTGTTAATAGAAATTAAAACTATTATGGAAATAATCACCATTCATGACCCTCGGACACTTCCTGGGAATCTATTAAAAGGAACTAAAATCTACCTTAAAACTCAACAACTTAACTATTTAATTTCTCTTAGCCGAACCTTCCTCATTATGGTTGATTTTCTCATCATTTTCTATTTTTCGATGGCAGTGGCACTCTGTTTTAGTTTTGTTTATGTAGTTAAAATCACCCACACCCATTTGAATGTTACGTAAAAACTCATTTAATTTCCAGCAAATAAAATTAACCAAAAGAGAGGTTCCCTGTGGAATCGATAATTTACTTATTACTTGCTACTTGTGATGGTGTATACTTTCACTTTATCTTGTAAATTTTACATCATTTTATTATATACATCCATAAGCGATCACTCCATATGTACAATTTAGTGATCACATTGTTTATATCATATACAAAAGTCAGCCGCATCCATAGTGTCCCTAGGATCGAAGGCACCCCTCTCTTTCAAGAGGATTCGCGACATGTCAAGCCCTAGTAAGGTTCTTCTCTTTGCATCGAATAAACCACATGCTCCACCGCTTGTGCGGGCCCCCGTCAATTCCTTTGAGTTTCATTCTTGCGAACGTACTTCCCAGGCGGGATACTTAACGCGTTAGCTACAGCACTGCACGGGTCGATACGCACAGCGCCTAGTATCCATCGTTTACGGCTAGGACTACTGGATCAGGTACTCAGCCTTATCCCTGTACTATAAATCATTTTTACTATATACTTGAACTTGATCCACTCTTATGTCTCTGCATATAGTTCAAGTAATCATACAATAGCCAGAGTATTCTTAGTTTATAGGATTTGGATTAATGATCGTAAAATTCACTTTATTCAATAACAATCTTTACTGAATAAACATCAATAATAACTTTATTGAAAATAGAATATGTTTTTATTTACAAACTATTAGTTTTAAGACATAAAACCCAACAACATGAGGTCCCTAACATCTTTCCTTTCAATATGCTCTATAACAACCTCTCTAGCATTTTTCTTTATATCATATCATTCTATCATAACTTTTCATGTGTATATCGGGTTTGTTCATTATTTCAATTCATCACGTTGCTCGTCAATCATATCATATCATATATTTAATGATGTCAAACATATGTCATATCATAAATATCATACAACATTGTATAGAATCATCCAATCACAGAAGAACATCATCATACATCGTACATCATCATCATACAATATAGTCACACATCATAAATATAAAGAATAAATGACACATGCAGGGGCCACTAGGCACGTGTCGTCGTCATACATTAAACAAGTCATTAAACCTATCCGATAGTAAGACCACTTACTTGGTTGGCCTTAACGCCGACGTTCTCCATAAATTCGAGTACGTTTGCTTTTCATCCCTCGAAATTTCTTTTGGCATTATTAGTTGTCGTTTCCTATTAGAATGTCCATCTTGTTTCGTTAGAAACTACAATTTCTTACCTTTGTTTAACATAAATCGAGAAAGTGAACCTTATACTGAATTTAATTTCCATAAACAAGGTCCATTTCAGCTTTAGGAAAGTTAGAACGGTAAAAATTGGGCAAAATACCCTTTAACAACCCGAAAAGCTAGATTCTGAGCCGCAAAGCCGAGCCTAGCCATCTGAACTGCATAAGCCGAAGAAGTTTCTGGCTGCAGGAGCGACATGTGGCGCCATAAGGTGTGAACGCATGTTTTCTGGCGATCGTTTTTTTTTTTTTTTGGCCTTTAAAGATTCTATTTTTCTTTCATTCTCGAGAATTGTGTATAACTTTCAAATTTATTTCATTTTTGTGCTTGAAAGTTTTCTAAAAAATCTAGACTTTGATATTAAGGCTGACGTAATATTTTATTCTTCAATAACAACTTTAATATTTTATTGAGATGTACTCATTTATATATTAAATGTTTTCATATATTTTAGAACTTAAATGATTAACGGACATTTTGTAACAATAGTACTAGGCAAGCACACAACTTAAGTAGAAAAGAAAAGATTTGATGTGAAGTAAGGCAAAGGCGATGGATTTGTCTAAGGACTCCATGGATGAATGAGCTCGAATACCTTTGTTTTGCTATTATATAAAGAAAAATCCTTCTCATCTGCACGCCAAATGCAGTGGGAATAGTTGCATCGTTCTTCAAGCCAAATTCCCTTCTCTGGCCAAAAAACCTCGAACGAAAACTTCCCATAATTGCTGTTAAAGTTGCACCAAAACAATGTTGTCTGCAAAACATTCTCTTTCAATTCCTCATTGTATTCTTGTTTGAACTGACGAATATGCTCCCCTATATCTGAAAGTTATGTCAGATGGGCACAAATTCAATTGAAAAAATGAAAAAAAAAATTAGAACTATAAGAGCCTATATAATTACATAGTCATACGTTATGCGTAATTCAACTAGTTGAGACCATATCAGAATCCATGACGAGGTTAAGTATCATTCAACCTCTCCACGCCATATATTTATTAACAAAAAAATAAAAAATAAATAACCCCAACCTAAAAGAATTTGTAATTAAATCCTTGAAATTGAGATAAAAAATAAACATCTATCTAGATTTTTTTTTTTTTTTTTATGTGGGATATTATACTTTTAAAATTTGTGGAGTTTTGAAATTCCACCACCATGGTTAAATAAATTTTTTTTAAAAAAACTCTCAAATCTATAAATTTAGATATACATAAAACAATATAGTCTCGTTAAATATTTGTCGTAGTGCAACACCCTTAGTTACTAAAATCGTTGTTTTTCGATTTGCAATGGGCCAGTAAAGGTACGTCTTGATAATTAAGAATCGTCACTCTCCATTGAGAATGTGGATATTGCATTGCAAAACAAGTGAAAACGTTAGAAGTTGATGCAAAAGTAAACAACAAAATCATATTGAAATTATTCATAGTTTTCATTTTTTATCAACTTAGAATTTGTCTTTGTTTCATTTGGATTCTTTTGAACCCCATATATATATATATTTTAACAACTTTTAAAGATAGATTTTTATGTAAAAAGCTATTAAAAGAAAAATTAAAAAAAAAAAAAAAATGAAAGAATATTTAAGAGGATTTGTTTGATAGGTTAAACTTTATTTAGCAAGGAATTACCCACATCCCCAAACTTAAGTTACCCTTTTTTCTCTCTCCCAATGCCCAATCATATACTTTTTCTAACTCCATTGGGATATCTCCTTCTCATGTTTCTTCATTTTAGTGCTTCAAATTTTTGAATAAAATGGGGACGTGTATATTCATTTTGAACTCTAGTATTTTATTTTTCGATAACAATTTGGATATTTCATTACCATACATGCACTATTTAGTTAAAAGTCTCGGTATAATTGAGAACTCAAACATTTAACAGACTTGCTTTTATTAGATAAGTATTGTAGTAAGTACACAACTTCTAAAGAAACGAAAAGATATCATGTGGAGTGGAGGAAAGGTTATGGTTTGGTCTAAGAACTCCATGAATGAATGAGATCAAATAACTTTGTTTTACTATTATAAAAAGCAAAACCCTTCTCATCAACATCCCAAATGCAGAGCCAACAGTTGTATTCTTCTTGAAGCCAAACTTCATTATCCGGCGAAAACATCTCGAACAAAGATGTGCAAGATTGCTACTAAACTTGCACCAAAACATTGTAGTCTACAAAAAAAACTCAACCTGGAATTTAAACTGTATTTGTAACCTTAAAAAAAAAATAAAAAAATAAAGTTGCCTAAAAGGCTCGTGAAATCCTCTCGGAAAAAACCCAGACCTCTCCTCCTTGTTTCTTTGAGTAGTTCCAGAGAGAAATCTTTGGCCAATTGGTACTCCATGTTCGAGATTTAACATTTTCTTCTCCTAATTCTTCTTCTTAAAACCCTAGTTCTTTCTCTTTTTCTCTTTTTTTTTTTTCCTCTTTTCCTTACCTGTCTATCCAGGCTCACTCAAAGTAGTTTGTAGGGGAAAAATTACCTTTTTCCGGTTGAGTTTGACCCAAATTTTCTATTTAATTATTCTTTTCTATGTTCTTTGAGGTGTCCCAAGTATTTTTTTTTTTTTTTTTCTTTTGCACCAGTTTGAAAATTACGCTCTAACACTTCAAAAAAAAAAAAAAAAAAACTCTAAGATCCTACATAGGATAGGAGAAAATTAATTATTTTTAAGTAGGAGTTTGTAGTTGTTGGATGAGTTTACCAACTACCACCTTTGGATGATGAGTATGCTAGCACTCACTGTGCCAACTTGATAGAGAGAAATCGTTAAGGTTGCACGTTAACTTCAGATATCGGTTACCACTGCATAGGTTAAGCTAGCTACCTAAGACTATACACAACAAGAATAATACCCCGGGAGCCCAGTGTTAAGTTTGTGGTCTTTTTCTAGATCAAGGCTAAGATAAGAGCCTACCAATAGGTTAGTTTCATAGTATATTTGTATATTCACCCCTTTTCCTTTTTTATGTTTAGGTCTCACAAGCTGTTGGTTAAGGTGGAGGAGGGTCTGAGAGCTGTACAGTCACGGAGGACGACTCGTTCCAGAACATAAGTTCATTTTTGTATTTGAGTCTTTCGTTTTTTTTTTTCTTCTGTCAACTATATCCCAAATCAACTTTTCCATATTTCCTTTTCGAAGCCTCAAAAATCGGATCATGACATCAAGAAAGACCGTGAAGTTACAATATGTCATTTGAAACTTTTAATAAGATATATGAAAGTTGTCGGATTTTTTTTGAACATCCTATCTTAAGTTTTTTGTTAAAATTATAGTACCTATATGTGTTGAGTACCTATTTTCAATTTTATTATTCTCTTGTTAAGAAACATTAGCCCACTATCCATAAAAAAAAAAAAAAAAAAAAAAAAACTCATTGTTTTTTAGCTTTAATTTATAAAATATATTAAAATTTTGAAAATAGACATTTCTTCTGAAAATTCCATTGAGCACATGTCCTTTATATTCAAATTAAGAAAATAGTTCAGGTGAGTAATGACAAAACTTTTAACTTGGGATTGATACATACTCATTGTGAAATCTTTTAAAACAAGTTTGTAAAAATAGCTAAGATTTTAAAATTCTAAAATTAGTGTGGGAGTGAAATCTCTCAAAATATTAGAATTAAAAAAAAAAAAAAAGGATAGTCCACTTTGCATAATGCTAAGAGGTGAGAGGTTGGCCTCCACTACAAAAGAGAGGTCCCTCACTCCATTTTAGCATCCCACTTGTCGAGCTAGTCGAATATTATACTTTCTAACGGCTGAAGGCCAGCATTTAGCCTGATTTGGCTTTTGTCTGATACGTTTGGACCCTTTTCTCCTAGTTTCAATTTTTTAGAAGCGTTTAAAGTTATATAACTACCTTGTAGCTAATTTAAATTTTTAGAGTTAGGTGAAGTATCTATGCATTGTAAGACTTAGAAGTTTAAATTATTATGAGTAAATTTAAATTATTTTATACAAAATTAGGCTTAATTAGTTTAAATTATTAGGAGTAAATTTAAATTACTTTATGCAAAATTAGGCTTAAAAAGTTTAAATTCTTAGGAGTAAGATTAAATTATTTTAGGCTTAACTAGTTGAGTCAATTTCCACAGTAGAATTCTAACCGGTGATTGTTGGACTCCTTAGGCATAATTGAATTTTAGAGAGAAATGCTAAGCCAGCATCAAGGAGTCGTAGTAGCTTCAACCTAAGCAAACCACGTAAGTGACCAATGCACGTGTAACATAATTATGCATGAGATTCACATAGCTTATTATCATGGCATAATGTATGATACAAGACAAACATCCATTTATGTATGAAATACGTCTGTGAATTATACTTAGTAATTCTCAAAGATTTTGTAGTACATAGCATAGCTTTTATGGCATGGTCTAAGAAGGCCTATAAATCATAGATTATCAATTTCATAACTATACAACATGTCTTGGTCTTATGATAACATATCATAATATGGCAAGACACAGCATAACATATTTTAACATGGCATAACATGGCATCACATAGCTTAACAATGTATAACATAGCATAACATGGCATAACATAACATAGTATCACATAACATGACATAGCATCATATATCATTCATATATATGACACGTGTCGGAGCCACGAGACACGTAATATCATACATAATAGAATTTATCCAACCAAGTCGATAATAAACCCACTTACTTGGTTGGCCTAAACTAGAGTCTCTAAATATTGCTAAAGCTAGTTCGACTTCGTCCTTCAAAGTTCATTTCAACTGAGGTGGACTCACTACATCGCATTAAGACATAGTAACGAACTAAACTTACCTAAATTATCAAATAAATTAAAGTTCTAGCTCAAAATAATTTAAATTGAGCAAGTAGGAGTCGTACTTACTTTCAATGCCTCCCATAAGGTAAAAAATATTTCCAGAAGCATGTCAGTCAAAATTGTGCACCCCGATCAATTTCACCAGATATTCAGGTATTTAGAGTTTTACACATCTACCCGATTTCAAGTTATCCCCTATCGCATTGTCTGACGTTTATTCGACAACGGGTAGTGCGTCCTTCCATCTTCCACCTTCTTTTTCAATATCACTCTTGTTGTTATGGACAACATGGGTTCGTCCATAGTGCACCTCAAACACTCATTCTCTCCCTCTATTTTAAGAAGATCATGCACAAAATCACTAGAGGAAAGAAATGTTGATAACCTCTAAATTAACTCATGCGCTTGATTGATGTTATCTTCCCATTGAGCATACGTGTTACTATAAGCAAGACTATCCTATGCATGTGTCATGGTCTCGAATTGCGATACCGTCGTCAGCCGTACAGGAATGTCTTGCCTTAACCTGAAAAATGTAGTAGCACATGGCTTGAGTATTTCTCGCTTGAGTATTTAAAGAAATACTCAGCAAGTGACCCCATTATTGAGGTTAAATGCAACAATCACATCCAAATGAGATGATGGGACCTATCTTTCAATCTATCTGTGCTGTTCTAACGGGTAATTTGGACGTGTACCATATACTCTACACACAGCCCATACATGCGAGTATGGGCTCACCAGTCAGTTTGTACACCGCTGGGCCACTTTCCTTGTTCGGAAAGCATACTGGAGCTCCTTAGGCTGGACACCCGTTAGAACTGTTAGATAAAACCTAATATTTTTCTTATTTAGATTTACACGTTTTCATTAGCTGATTAAATACATTCGTTTGACCATTTGACAAACACGTCGAATGGATTACCAAAGTTTTAGGTGGCAATTTTGTAGGAGATGTCACCGATTTAGTTGGGCACTCTCCAGCTATTAGGATAACTTAATAGGTAAATCTATTGGCCACTCTCCAGCTATTTTTAGAATAACTTAGATATTTAAATAGGTAAATCTATTCGGAAGATACTAGATCCTCATTATTTTAAGCAAAAGTCTTCAGCAATTATCTCTCTGTATTATTTTTCGCATCTTTATTATTGTCTTTATCTTGTTTTAAATATTATTCCAAACACATAAGTCCATGGCAGTGTTTTAAAATAAATTTTATGTTATACGATGACATTTTAAATGTTTAATTTCACATAAGAGCATAAGTTATAATAACAGTAGCGACTTTAGGTTAGTGGAAATCTAGGATTGCTACAGCTTGTATTAGAGCTCTAGGTTATTGATTCTATAGACTAGCCAACGAGATAGGCCTCGTCACCATCAGGTATGTCCTGCATAATATAAGAAAAAAAATGATTTTTATTGTATGTACCTTGAATATTTATTGATGTTGAATGTAATATAGTATTGAATATGATGAACTGTGAGTATATTGCTGATTTTAGCCTGATGATTGACCTAATATCATATTCATGTGTTTGCCGAACTAGGGAGAACCCCCTATTAGAGGTAGAGGAAGAGGTGGGGGTAAAGGGAGCCAAACTCGGGAAAGTTTAGTCACCAAGACGGGTACAGCTGCACCGCCCCAAATTTTATTGCCCCAAGCTGTGCTACCTTCAGCAACACTGGTAGCTGGTATGTATCCTACTACAAACCTGATTTGGGAAATCATTCAAGGCCATGATGCATGCTATGTTGATCACCCAACAAGAAAATAGCTTGCAGTACACTAGAGACGTGAGATAATTAAAAGACATCAAGGGGTATGACCCGTGCTGATATGGAATGGAAATTACTACAAGGGGAGTAAAATTCGGATTACCTTGTTGATCGAATATCTCAAGGCAAGAACATTGTTTAAGATTCGAATCACTCCACAAGAAAGATCGATCATGTCTAGCTTGAATGATTCTTGTTGATCAAATATCTCAACGCAAGAACACTTGTTTGAGATTCGAATCACTCCACAAGCAAGATTGATCAAGTCGAGCTTGAATGATTCTACATGCAACCTAAACTACATAGAATTGCAAAGAAACTTAGTCATTAGCTAAAGAAAGTACAAATGCTTTTTTTACTATATTTTCAAGTTTTTCTATAAATACAACATACATAGTTTTATATAGCCTCAAAATGAAACTACTAAAGGCATTCCAAGAGTTTGTAACATTCATACTTAATGGCCATAATTAACCATTATGTAATTGTAACCTAAAGTAAATTAAAANAGGCATTCCAAGATTTGTAACATTCATACTTAATGGCCATAATTAACCATTATGTAATTGTAACCTAAAGTAAATTAAAAGTTTTAAAATACATTAATGAAATACAATAACTCTAAATTACTCTAAATTGTAATCCACCCAAAATTTTTAACATGAAACTTCATTCTTCTTCAATGTGGCATGAATTGAAATATCTTTTGATAATTTCAACAATATTT
>NW_019272143.1:115987-119056 GCF_002738345.1 Cucurbita maxima | reverse complement strand
AGAATAGTGAAGACTGTAAAGAAGCCTAGAGATGAGGTGCGTCGAGAGCCAACAATTATAGTTTGGCGCAAGTGGCCATATGATTTGAGGCACTCAGCTCATCGACCACCAGTGCGTAGACCTCGCTATGCAAACTGACCTCCCAATGCTGACAGGTACCCTCCTCAATTTATTTATAGACACCATAGAAACCAAGATGGGCTAGAGGAAGAGGAGAGATAGGATAGAACATATGTGGGAAGCTACATAGGGGAAGATGTATGCCCAGAACAAGGGCTTGGTTTCGGTGTGGTCAAGAAGGTCACATTGCCATCAATTGTACGACAACAAATATTGAAAATCTACCACCAAGAGCATTGGAAGAGACTGACAAACGAGTAAATTCTTGTCCTCAAACTAGGTCATATGTGTCTACCAAAAGAGATGAAGTCCGACACAATTGTGACAGTCACATTACCTGTCCTAGGACATTATGCTTTCACTATATTTGATTAAGATTCTATGCATTCTTTCATATTTGTTCCATTTGTTATACAAGCAAGGTTCGAACTAGAACTCTGATTGCATATATTGTCTGTAAGCACCCGAACGGGGGTAGACTTAGTATCTAAGGATAGTGTAAAAGATTACCAAGTAACTATAGTTGAACGAACCTTAACCATATATCTGATTGTTGTTAGCATGACGAACTTCAATGTAATACTAGGGATGGATTGGTTAGCTGAAATCCATGCTAGTATAGATTGTCATAAAAAAATAAGTAATATTTTCACCGTTGTCTGAACCAAGTTTTATGTTCTAGGGTACGTGCACTAACACTACCTAGAAGGTAGTCTCGATGATTAAAGTCAAGAGATTAGTCCAACAAGGTGGTTGAACTATATTAGCATGTGTCGTAGATATAAGAGGAAAGGAGAACACCTTAGACACGGTACTAGTAGTAAAAGAGTTTTCAAGTTATTTTTTAGAAGACCTACCATGAATACCCCCTTCTCGAGCTATAGATTTTTCTATAGATGTCGAATTGGGAACTGGGCCTATTTACAAAGCTTCTTACCTCATGGATCTAGCAGAGTTGAAAGAGCTCAAGGCCCAACTACAAGAACTACTAGACAAGAGCTTCATTTGTCCTAGCGTATCGTCTTGGGGTGTGCCGGTGTTGTTTGTCAAGAAGATTGATGGCTTCATGCGCTATGCATCACTTACATAGAACTGAATAAGAGGACAATAAAGAATAAGTATCAACTTCCTCATATTGAAGATCTATTTGACCAACTCAGGGAAGAAACAATATTTTCTAAGATAGACCTTCCGTCACGATACCATCAAATTATGATTAAAGAGAGGGATGTACCAAAGATAAAATTTAGGACAGAGTAAGGTCACTATGAGTTTGTAGTGATGTCGTTTGGCCTCACAAACACCCTAACTATGCTCATGCAGTTAATGAACCGAACGTTTATTATCGTGTTCAAAGACGACATCCTAGTATACTAAAAAACACACCAAGAACACTTTTGAAAAGTTCTAACCACCTTCAGAGAGAACAAGTTGTAAGCAAAGTTCTCCAAGTGAAAATTTTTGCTACGAAAAGTCTCATTCATTGGACATGTGTTGTCAAAGGACGGAATGATCATAGATCCTACCAAGATTGAAGTGGTTACTAAGTGGGAATGCCCAACTACGGTTACAGAGATACGAAGTTTTCTTGGGTTAGTAGGGTACTATCGAAGAATTTTGCATGACTTTTCTAGAATAGCCTCACCACTTACACAATTGACAAGAAAGAACGTACAATTAATATAGAATTACATGTGTGAGGCAAACTTCCAAAACCTAAAATAATAGTTGGTAACAACCCTAGTTTGGTATCAGAGAGTTCAGAAGGGTACGTGATTTATAGTGATGCTTCCAAGAAGGTATTAGGATGTGTGTTGATGCAACATTACAAGGTTGTTACGTATGCATCCTGTCAAGGGTACGTGATTTATAGTGGCCACGATATTGTTTGCATAAAAAAATTGGCGACACTACTATGGAGAGAAGACTGAAATCTATACCAACGACAACAGTTTAAAGTATTTCTTCACCTAGAAATGGTCAGAACGTATGAAGAATTACGACATAGACATCCAGTACTACCCTTGAAAAGCAAACATGGTCGTTGAGGCACTAATTCAAAAAAGTATGTACTTGTCAACCCTGATTACTAGGGTAGCACGAGTACAAAGACATTTGGAGCGAACGAACGTAGTTGTAGTAGTTGAGGGAATCATATCACAGATGGCTCGAGTCATAGTAAAACCCACACACCGATAAGGATTATTAAATCCCAATGAGAGCACCCTAGCTTACAAAAGATTCTGAGTCAACTACTAAAGGGCTTAGTGGACTGATCGCTTATGGATGTATATAATAAAATGATGTAAAATTCACAAGAATAAATACAAGTAAACACTATCACAAGTAGCAAGTAATAAATAAATTATCAATTCCACATAGAACCTATCTTTTTGGTTAATTTTATCACTGAAAATTAAGTAAGTTTTTGGGTAACATTCAAATGGGTGTAGGTGATTTTGACTAATTAAACAAAATTAAAGCAGAGTGCTCACTACTGTCGAAAAACAGAAAATGATGAGAAAATCAACTATAATGAGGTGGGTTTGGGTAAGAGAGATTAAATAGATAAGTTGTTGAGTTTTGTAGTAGATTTTAGTTCCTTTTAATAGATTCCCAAGCCCACTTCCGAGGGTCCTGCATGATGATTATTTTCATAATCGTTTTTAATTTCTATTAACAAGGCTCTACGAGAAGAATCATTCATAACCCTTATATTACCTTCAAGTCTCCTTGTAATGGAACTAGAGTATTAAAGAGAATTACATTACTCTCTCTTCTCCAAAATAAGAGAACAACTATGTATGTAAAGTAGCTAATTAAACACACATGTAAATCATTAACCACAACTCTTTAATAAACTAAAATCATTCCGTTAACATACTTAAACTATATAAAACTCTCTTGCCTCCCCTATAAAGTTTAGCTCTCCATACAATTTGAATTAAA
>NW_019272143.1:115704-115925 GCF_002738345.1 Cucurbita maxima | reverse complement strand
GTTCTTCGTCCTTTCATTTAAACCCTAAGAGTTCCCTTATGCCAACCTGTGATTGACTGGTGCACTGCGAGTAGCTACCTCGGCATGGCTATGAGACTACTTGGTATCTTACCTAGAAGGTGAGCTACAACCCCCTAGTCCCATTATAATCCCCCTTTGTTTAGGGAGGGCTACCTCCCCCATTCCCATCCAGCTAAATGGTCCGTTACAACGTGGGTCTC
>NW_019272143.1:114876-115673 GCF_002738345.1 Cucurbita maxima | reverse complement strand
TTCTTCTCATTTAGGGCAGAGAAAGGATAAAATTGTCTACCTAGGATGTTTTTAATTTGGTAGTCAATGACCCACGTGAACTGCTGATGTGGATTAAAATTTCTATGTCATTCTCAAAAAGTTTGCTTTCTGGATTGCTTCAGCGTTAGGCAACAATGTATTTCCAGATTTGCTACAACATCATGGTTCAGCATAAATGTTCTGGAATTTTACCAAATAACTCAATTAAGTGTACAATTAAGCTTAGAATTATCCAAATTAATCTTCTTTTCATATTAAACCACAATTGACTATTTCATGTATACTAATTACAATAAATTGAGCAATTAATGAGAAAATGGTGAGTATGAGTGCAAAATTAACTAAAAAAAAATCGATATAACTCTACACCCCAAAACTTAGATGGCTCATTCTCAAGCAATCATTCTCTCTGCTCTCAATTTTTTTTCAACATATATTTATGTTTGTAGAGTATTCATCAAAGGCATGATTTAGATCACATTCCTTANCTAGCATGCATGTATTGGGTTTTATGTCCTAAAACTAATAGTTTGTAAACAAAAACATATTATATTTTCAATAAAGTTATAATTGTTGATTATTCAGTAAAGATTGTTATTGAATAAAGTGAACTTTACGATCATTAATCTAAATCCAATAAACTAAGAACACTATGACTATAATATGATTACTTGAACTATATGTAGAGACATAAGATTTGATCAAGTTCAAGTATATAGTCAAAATGATCTATAGTATAAGAATAAGGTTGAGTACCTTATTCTGGGGACACTATG
>NW_019272143.1:111775-113840 GCF_002738345.1 Cucurbita maxima | reverse complement strand
CAAATTTTTTTCAACATATATTTATGTTTGTAGAGTATTCATCAAAGGCATGATTTAGATCACATTCCTTATATTCCTTCCTCAATTCAGTTTTTCCCACATTTCACCCTACAATTAGAACCAAATCTTACCAACACATTTCTCACTTCCACCGTATACCCCAAAACACTTCTAGAATGATTATCATTCCTTTTACCTTTGCTTGTGTGACTTGGCTTCATTAATTTATTTCATTAACTTTCTCTTATCATGACATTTGTTTTTCTCCCCACAATCTTTCAAGTCATCCCCTTATTCTCTTGGTGCCTCCACTTGTGGTGCAAATCACCTAAATCTTCAATGGATGACTATATAGGTTAACACTCTTTCTACCTTAGNCGATCATTAATCTAAATCCAATAAACTAAGAACACTATGACTATAATATGATTACTTGAACTATATGTAGAGACATAAGATTTGATCAAGTTCAAGTATATAGTCAAAATGATCTATAGTATAAGAATAAGGTTGAGTACCTTATTCTGGGGACACTATGAATGCGGCCCACTTTTGTATATGATGTGATCACTAAAATTGTACATGTGGAGACATGTGAGTGAGAGCGTCCTATGCAATGAGTATTGCATAAGATCGAACTATGAAGAAAATCACTCACTTTATAATGTCGTTTACTAATGAGACTGATTTTCTTTTCATTCGATGATTTAGGTAACTCGAACTTAATCCTGAGCTAATCATGAACTCTTGTTTATTCAAAATTATCCTTAGATTTGCATGGGTGAGAGTGGCTCGAGTTCGCCGACTTAATAGGCTTCCCATTTCAAGGGTAAGACTGGGTAAATGGCTGGGGACATGGGGTGCAAGATGGAATTCACTCCTACCCTCTTTTAGGGATAGAAGAGAGGTAGTTCCCTTAAGTACTGACTCCAGGTCTTGAACAAGGGGCCCCACCCTCTCATTGGCTTGAGAGGGATTCAGTTTACTTGTTGAAGCACAAACCAATTGTTCATTAGAGGATCAGTGAGACATAAGGAACAAGATGTAACTTTAGGGGTAAAACGATAAATTGACCCAGCTCTAGTTACGAACAACCTGTGAGGTATCAACTTACTAATCATGGTTATATCAAATGGATAGAAATATATCTATAGTGAGGAGAGTGCAACTACTAGGCTATAGTTGAATGTCCTAGTAGTTAACGAATGTTGGTTAACAAGGTTAATGAGTTTAACCAGTTAATCTTGGATCGTTAGAGCCCATGATCTATAGGTTCATTAGGTCCCTCTGCTAGCTCATATCGGACTAAACCATAGAACAGTGTGACAAGTGAGTTCAAAGTGTTCGAATTCAAATTAGGGAGAATGCGCTACATATATACGATATATTTAACCGCATTTTTGTTTTATTTACGAATTAAACAAAAAGAGAGAATCTGTGATATTTAAAGAAGATTTAAATATCTTAATCAAATATGTGTCGGAATTAATTGAGATTGACATTTGAATTAATATTAAATATTAATTAAATAGTTTAATTAATCATTTAATATTACTTTAATTTGAAATTAATAATTCAAATTGATTGTTGAATAAAAATGAAAGAAAGTCAAAATGTTGACTTTATTTAATGGAAAAATCCATGTTAGTGGAATTTTGAGGTGTCAAAATTTGGTTTAACAAAACTTGCATGCTTGCCAAATAAACCCTACAAATTTAAGTGGAATTTTGAGTGTCAAAATTTGGTTAACTCATGCATGCATGCCACATAATCCCAAACATTTGAGTGGAATTTGGTGATCTCAAATTTGCATGAACATGCAAACATGACTCTATAAATAAAGTGATCATAATACATGAAAGGTCTTCTTCTTGGTGAAAAACCTTAAGAAAAATCTCTCACAAACACTCTCTTCATATATACAAAATCTCAACCAAGTTTAGTTACTCACCGGATTCCACAATCCAGTTCTAAGGCCGGAGAATAGTGGAGAAGACACTATTGGTGGTTCAAAATCGGTTCGTGAGAAAAAAGGAATTTGAACTACAAAAGGTTAGTATTCAAA
>NW_019272143.1:84448-110597 GCF_002738345.1 Cucurbita maxima | reverse complement strand
TCCTAAAGTTCCATGTGGGGACTTACATGATTGACACGTATTCTTCGTTTAGCGTTTCTACACCAATAACGTGTCCACAAATACTGATTTTCTCCATTTAGGTCCTATTTCATATAAAAATAGGGTTAGAGTTGGAATCGAGAGGAAAATTTGTCAAACAAAAGTCGAACAAGCTGAAAACAGCACCTTACGTGCATGCATGCGCTCACACACGCCTGGGAAGGTGTTACACGTGCACAGCCACGCGCAACGTGAGGGAGGGATGACGCGCGCTGAGGTATTGCCACGCGACACCCACTGAACGATCAGCCGAGGTCGAGGTTGTTGGTTCGAAATCGAAAGGACGCACTGAAATCCAAATTCTTTTATGCTGACGCGTGGCAACGAGAAGCCAGGTCGGTGGTCCGGGTTGTGCGCGGGTCATCAGGTCGTGGACTCAGGTAGTAGGCCACTGACCTTCGATTCCTGCTCAATGCGAAGTATTTAGTTGAATTTTCTCTGCCGTTGAATGATTGACACATGTCCATTCTTGGACGGCAATGCGCGGGTCCTTCGCCGCCTGACACGTGCCTTGGCCACCGTTTACCTTCTGCTATTTTTAGAATATGATTATTTTTCCATTATCTTTGCATTTCCATATTTCTTTCTACATAACTCGAACTAACACGGTTTCTTCATGATATTTGTAGAGTGTATATCTCATCTTTAAGTAGAATTTGGTATTTTTCTTGTAATTTACTTCTTATCTCATAGATAATTATCTTAGTCTAAAGATGGCAAGAAACATCAATACCTACCTACTTTGACGAATGCCGGAACTCCTACTTCTAATCCTAATCAACTATAACTTCCTTTACAGGATTTGAGCGTAATACTCCCTAGATTAACATACTCAAATTTTAGATTCTAACTCTTACTATATCTCACAGATTTGAAGGAAATCCGAGAATCTAGATTCAAGAACTTTACCTTTTGATTTTCCTCGTTTCGACAATTTTGGATGATTTAAGAGTCAAGAATGTTCTCCTCTAAGTTATATGAAGATTTCATGAAGAAGGCTTGGCCGGAGCAGCAGTTACCTCCCTTTCTCTCTCTAGAACTTTTTTCTCTCTCTAGAACTTTCTTTCTCTCCCTCTTTCCTTTTCTATTCTTTTCTTTTCCCCTTTTTCCTCCTTTTTCTTTTAATCATATGTCACTCACCACAACTTCAGGTTCACATGTTACTAACCTCCATTTAAGGTGATTAATGAGGAGGGAGGGTATAATGACCAAATTACCCTCCGAGGTTGCCTCTAACCATATTTCTAATTTTCTACAAGTTTTATATTTTTTCTAAGTTCCTCATTATTTCCAAGCATATTTCTCTACTGCCTCATCTCCAAATTTAGTCTCTAAGACCCTCAATAAAATTTTAGAAGCTAGACATAAAAGGAAAATTAGATTTAACACTTTCCATTCGTGCTCGGGTCTTACAATTATTTATGTCCATTTCTCTTTTTCATATGAATTTCTTTCCTTGGAGGGATTAGAAAATCTTTTAGGATTGTTCCTAAAAAAAATTATTTAGTGGTGGTGCCTTGCATGAAGTTGGATGAGAAAGTGTAACATTTAAATAAAATAAAACCACATGCAGATGAAAATGAACAAGACAACTATGTGACAACGTGCACTCTAAGAGAATAATATTTGTCATCAATCACGTCCTAGCATGCACTAAGTGTAATTAGCCTCCTTAATATGTTGAAATTAGCATTCCTAACCCCATCTAAATCCTCTTAATTCATCTACAAAATTTGCTAACTTCCTTGAGACATGCAGTTATTCATGACAAAAAGTGAAATAAAATCTAAAAAACTATCCTTGTAAAGAAAGTGAAGATAACTATTTAAAACAACTATGTGAATGCATAAATAACAAGAGAACAAAAACTAACTTGATTTACTTGGAGCTTCATATATTTGTTTGCAAATTGTGACTAGCTCCCTCTTTCTCTTTTCATTAGCTCCCTCTTACTCTTTTCATTTCTTTTAGTTATCCATTGTCAAAGAAAGGATGATCCTTTAGAACTCTCCATCTTACATTGGGTGGGAACAATTTTGTGAAGTCTATCTCTCATATATCAATTAATTCTTCTTCTAATATATAGTTCAAGGGTGTGTCATCAATAAATAATTTCATTGATTAATTTATTCTTTCCTCTAATTCCAATGATTCAAAAATTCTTACATTTTTCTTCAATTCTGCTTGTTGTATAGTGTAATTATTCCAGTTGCTGTCTTCTTCTTGTTGCTGTTTCCAATTATTAGCTGAGTATTCCTCTACTATTGCTGGATATTTAAGTCTAAGAAACTAAATACCACTACCCTATGCATGTGTCATGGTCTCGAATTGTGATGTCATCGTCAGCCGTACAAGAATGTCTTGCCTTAACCTAAAAAAATGTATTAGCACATGACTTGAGTATTTAAAGAAATACTCAATAAGTGACCCCACTGTTGGGGTTAAATGCAAGAACATGCGAATGCAATGATAGGACCTATCCTTTCAATCTATTTTCCTACGATACTGTCCTAACGGGTAACTTAGATGTGTACCTTATACTTTACACACAGCCCATTCGTGCGAGTATGGACTCACCAGTTAGTTCGCACACTGCTGGGCCACTTTCCTTTTCGGACGAGTATACTCTGGGAGCTCCTTAGGCCAGACACCCATTAGAACTAGTAACCGCCACGACATCATTATGTAAAACAAAATGATCGTACCCCTGCCAGCAGCATTATGTAAAACGTAATGATCGTACCCCTGTCCATCATGATGAAATAGGGTATCCCCAATGCATGGGCACACATAATGCATGAAGTCCCAATATTTTTCTATTTTTGATGTTATTAAATATAACCCAGCCATCGTTTTACATTCATATCATATCTTTTCAAATTTTTCAGTTCTCATATCATGCATAATTCTAACGGGGTTATATTTCATTTCATTTATCGTGATATCATGTCATTTATAACATGTTGTATACATACAATTTAGAAAACATAACATAATGCTCCATGCTTTTAACATGTCATTTCATAATGTGCAATTCATACAACAATTACCTCAATGGTCACACAAAACAATCTAAACATAACATATCACATCACAATATATCGTATCATAAACATGTCACATCATAAACACTACGTGGTCATATGGTTCCCTAGCTTATTATAGCCTTAACGTTCTTATACCTATCACAGTCATATCGTTACATGAACGTACCTTAGTCATATCATCACAGGAACGTATCCTAACGCTATCGTTCTATCAATCTATTACAAACCTATCAATCTATCACAAACCTATCCCTTCCTACCGATAATCGAACCGTATTCTTTCATCAATCTCTCCTATCAATAGCACTCAGGAATGTAACCTAACCTTAACTTTTCATGAACGTATCTTACTCCTATCGTTACATTTCGTTTTGTGCATCTTTCTCGTATCCTTATCTCCAACATATTATTAAACACGTCGTACCGTAATTATTTCATACAATTCATATATTATAACGCATACATAACTTATAAGAATCATATCGATCCACAAACAATTCACACATATCAATATATGTGACACGTGCAGAACCATGGGGCATGTGTCAACATCAAATATAACCATGTCGATAGTAAGGCCACTTACATGATTAGCTTAGGCTGGTGTCACTGATTTATCCTTAAGAAAGTTCGATTTTGTCCTTTGTATCCAAGTCAATCTATATGAACCATGACATTAATTTCAATTTCAATTCTCTAAATTTTAGAATGCTCCATGTGTTAGACTTCTCACATGAACATTAGAGACTTTATGATTAGAGTTCAGATATATATATATATATAATTCTATTTTCATTAAATATTTACCTCTTAATCCAACCACGGACAATTTTGCTACTTGATTCTTCCTTCCACAATTTTATCTTCTTTCTGTATTTTCTTATTTTCTTACTTACACTAATCTAAGTTTAATTAAGACAAGTATTCTTAGGCGTGTATTTCCCTATTTTATTTTAATTCTTGTTTATTATATTCAAGGACTAATTTTTTTTTTTAATATTGTTTGACTACTCATCTTACATTGTGATTTACTAACTCTTAACTAAAATCTTATTGATTTGGAGTGATTTGAATTCAAGAACAAAAAAATTTAAATAATTGTATAGGAAAAAAAAAAAAATCTAAATGAGGGGGAAAAAGATCTAAATTGATTTTTTATAACAAGGTCGAACATATAAAAGAAATCTTTTTGCAAGGTAGATCTAACTTAGACTAAATCGGTTTCCAAGTAGATCTAACCTAAATAAATCTGTTTTCAAGGTAGATCTCCTGTAGATCTGCCGTTGTAAATCTTATTTCTGTTTCCTCCCCGTGACATTTTTTTTTGGTTTAAAATACTGATAGACATTTCTGTATCCTCACATGTATCCTCACACCTGACATTTTTTGTTTCATGGGCAGGAATGGTGAGGTGGGGGAAATGGATGGCCATAGAGAAGTGGGGAAGAATTGTTTTTTTATTTTTTTATTTTATTAATTTATTATTATTTTTTTTAAAAGCTAATAATAATTTTTGTTTATAATAATTTTTATTTGTTTATTTACTTTATTTATTTTTGGGCTATTACACCAAGATATGAGTACAAAACGAGATGACTATGATATGTTTATGAAATAATATGACAATAATATTTTTATGAAATGATACGACTATGATACGTTTATGAAATGAGATGACCACGATATGTTTGTGAAATAATATGACTAGATTATGTTTATGAAACAATATGACTGACTATTATATGTTTACAAGATGATAAGTCCATGATATGTGTGTGCTACAACGTGACTATGAGATGATACGTAAATGTTATGACACGTGTTCTGATGATGTACTAAAGATATGATCAATTTTATGGTATAACACATTTGACGATGCAAAATCAAGAAATTAGTAATACTTCTTCTCTTTGGGCTACCTAACCCAATTCTAGTAGATTTTTGGAGTCAAACTCATGACATGAAACCGGTTAAAAATTTCACCCTAACTCAATGTAAATTGAATGCACTAGTAAATCATATGGATTTACGAACGAATTACTGTATTTGATTTGTGGCCAAGTTAGAGTTTGAGAATTTGGAAACTTTCATTGTAAACATTGTCAAATAAGCTAGAGTTTGAAAATTTGGGAACTTTTCTCTTACAACACAAACCTATAGTAGTCTTCTCTTCCTTTTTCAATCACTAAAAGTTCCTAAATCGAACTTCCTACTTCATATATCCTTTATATATAAATTATATATCCTATACGAACTAATTAGTTTGAAAATATAATTTAAGTTTTAAAATTTTGAAAAAAAAACCTCAAAAAAGATAATGAGCATTTTTATATTCATAAAATTATTTATTGAAATTGAAAGAAAGTCAAAATGCATCATTTACAATGATACATTAACTACAAGTGCAATTATTATCATCACATTGATCATTAACTCCAAAATACAAGTAAATACCTTCCTCTCCACCTGCCCAATTGAAATTATTATCATCACATTGATCATTAAACCAATTCCCTTTTACTGGCCAAAAAAACATCTTCATTAACTTGTCCATATTTGCTGCTAAAATGGCACCAAAACAACGTAGAAGTCAACAAAATTTCTTTAAAACTTCAGTTGTAATTATCCCTAGTGCGGAGTACGTGCTCGCACAGATCGTCATTTGCTGACTTGCAATGAACAATTAGAATTGAAGCAGTCATCCCATTTAAAATAGTCACTTTCCATCAGGAGAATGGTAATTGTAACTTAGATTCTGCAATACAAAACTTCATCATATTGTTCGATGCCAAGGCAACCAACACGATTAAACTAAATATGCTTAGAGACTTCATTTTATTCTCGAAGATCGCTCACCCTTTTTTACAAACATAATTGGATTCTATCTCTTATATATACATGAATATAGCCAAAATGAGTGGTACGTAGTTATATTTAAACACAATTAGTTAAAAGTGTTGGTAAATTTTGGTTATTACAACATATCTTCTATAACATGGTGGGACTGTCACCTAAACTTTCTTAATTTTCTCCCTACTCCACTGTTAGCTTTTGTAACTGATTTTTTATTTTATTAGTTCCTTTTAGATAAAGTTTAAAGTTTGACCCATCCTTATTTAGAATCAGGTTCACTTTTAAAATGAAAAAAAAAAATTAAGAAAATAATGATAAAAGATGGTTAAATATTTTAAAATAAAGGTTATGGCCTTGAATATTGTGTCACTACTAAAATTATATTTTATTTAAATACATATATTCCCAAAATATTATTATAATTATTATATAGATTTATTGGTAAAAAAATTTAAAATATATTGATTAATGCTAAAATCAATAACATTCCAGTTCCCCTTGATGCATGGGTTGATAGAACTAAAATCCCATGAGTCCAGTCGTCTGAGCTTGGACTTAGGTGAATTGGCATGTGTACTTTCGACTCCAATTGGATTCATCTTTCATTACTTTACTAATTTTAATTTCGTTTATATATATATATTTTAAATTTCTCCTACCTCAATATTTTATACTATTTTTAAACCATTCATTCACTTTATTTTTAAATACATATATTATAAATTTGGGGTGAATTACCATTTGGAGTAATTTAGAGTTATTGTATTTCATTACTGTATTTTAAGACTTCTTATTTATTTAAGTTACCATTACAAATAATTAATTATGGTCATTAAGTATGAATGTTACAACTCTTGGAATGCCTTTAATAGTTTCATTTTGAGGCTATATAAAGTCATGTATGTTGTATTTGTAAGTAGATTTGAAAAATATAGTAAAAGAAGCATTTGTGCTCTTCTTTAGCCAATGACTAAGTTCCTTTGCAATTCTATGTAGTTTAGATTGCATGTAGAATCATTCAAGCTCGACATGATCAATCTTGCTTGTGAAGTGATTCGAATCTCAAACAAGTGTTTGAGATATTTGATCAACAAGAATCATTCAAGCTAGACATGATCGATCTTGCTTGTGGAGTGATTCGAATCTTAAGCAATGTTCTTGCCTTGAGATATTCAATTAACAAGGTAATCCGAATCTTACTCTCCTTGTAGTGATTTCCACTTATCATATAATGTTGAATATTCACAGAATATACATATATTTGAAAGTATATAATGTTCAGTGTTCATCTTCCCTCTCTTCAAAAGGATTCGTCCTCGAATCAAGAAAATTATCACCTACACTAAAAGGACTCAAGTCATTAACATTGAAAATAGAACATACTAAAGATTCTTGTTATTAATTCTTTTAAGGACTTGATAAGGCATCCCCCTTTGATGTAATTTGGTCTTTTTTTGAGATGAGAATCGCTATTTATGAAAATGTATCCAAATCCCGTCACCGGGTTGAAAAATAATTTTCTTCTATTCTTTGTTAATTTCGAAAGCAACCCTTCACCTCTTTGTGCAATACTTTGATCAAATTTGCCTTACTTGTGGCTGCTTCAGTCACAAAAAAATATTAGAAGGAATAGGAAGAAAATCAAGAAGCGTAAGTGGAATAAATTCATAAACAACTTCAAAAGAGAACAATGAGTGGTACTGTGAATTGCTTTATTATATGCAAACTCTACCAACAACAAACTTTCGTCTCAAGATTTAATATTCTTATAAATAATACCCCATCAATCTATCAATCTGAGGATGACATGTAGTTGAAAACAACAACTTTGTACCCAACTTACCCTACAATACATTCCAAAAGTGACTTACCCTATCTCTAACAATTATTCTTGGGTTTTCATGTAATCTTACTACTTCCTTAAAGAATAAGCAAGCAACATGCTTTGCATCATCCTTAAACAATTATTCTTGACTACAAAACTTGTGAACATCGTGCTTCATCTCCGGTCAAAAGAAGTGTTCATGCAACATATTATAAGTTTTATTAATCCCAAAATGTCCCTTTAAGCCACCACCAAATTAGACTAGCTCCAAAGATAAACTAACAACCCTTGCTAAACCTATCAAGTGACTCTATTATTTCCTTGGTTGGGTGAATTGTATTGCGTATTATAACGTATACGTGTGACCCTTGAGCATGTCATAATTATGATTGTTATGCTATCCAATGTTATGTTATGCCATGTTTATAAGCTAGACTATAGTGTGACTATACTATGTTATAATAATATGTTATTATGATGATAATCGATGATGTGTTATGACGTATATATGAAAGATTTGATAAGAATTATGTCTGCATAATTACGTTATAAATGGAATGGAGGTTTGACTTGTATTATAATTTTATGTCATTATTTTAAGGCATGGGAACCTCATGAATTTTTGTGTGTCATATGCATCATGATACTTTTCTATTATGATTAGTACAAATGTGTACTTTACGACTTAGGACAATTATGTTCGTCATGATGTTACGCAGGCCCTTTCCCTCCATGGTGTCTAAAAGCACATTAGCAAGTGCTAGTCCATTGAGACAAGCCTAGACAGTACATGAGCTCTTAGGTGGGTCGTTGTGCTCGTGGTTCGATCGTGTGTAGGAAAATACTATACATCCAACCTTGCCAGAATTGGAAAGCTACCTAAGACAATGTCATGTTGTTTTTTAAATAATAGAACCTATCACGTCACATGTGTTTGTATTTCTAGACACCAAATGTGCAGTCACTTACTAAGTATTTCTTAAACTACTTAAACCATGTAATACTCTTATTTTTTCAGATAAAGGTTAGGCACCAAGATACGGGTGGCAACGCCGTGACGAAAGTCATGGAATTAGAGGTAGGGTAGACATAATTTATGTCTATTTAGTAGTCCTTAGGTTAGTTCAGGTCAATGTTTTTATTTTTCATTACATTATTTATTTTTCGCATTATTGTTTTAGATATTTTATTAGGAATGTGGGAGCCCATGACACCTTTTATGAAATATTTTATATGAATATTTTGCGTACACATTAATTACGTCATGTATGTAGTAACAACTTTATTGTAGTATGTCATGTGAAGGCCACCCTTACCTTATGTTTAAAAGAAAACCCAAAATTAGAGGAAAAATGTGAATGAGGCTTGAGTTCCCTTAGTGCTTGTCATGATCGTGTCAAGCACTCCCGCATCTCAATTAGTGGCATCATTCACCTAAAAAAAATAAAAGTAGAAAGAGGTGAATATGAAAATACTCACAAGAGAGATAGAGGTGAGATCTGAAACTCCAGCCAAGCCAAACCCCACAAAGATCGATATCAAAACCATCGTGTTTTGCCACGAAAAGAACCGTGGAGGTCTGTACAAACATCAAGGATGAGTTTCGGCATCCCATATATGTCGTACACCATCGTGAGAGGAAGAAAGAATTTCAAGCCTTTCGAACCTTCACTGATTTGAGAATTTCAAGCCTCTACGATTCAAACTGACACAAGAAAAGGGAAGAGGGAGGAGAGACGACGTGAAACCAAGGGAAAACGGACACCGAAACGGCGTTACAAAAGAGAGAGAAAGGAAACGAGTAGAGAAGACGATGTTCGTGGACTTCCGGTCGACCTGGATCCGTAACCCATCCAGACCAATCTCCCAGCCCAATCTAGAGTCTTGCAACCCGTGCCCAGCCCACACACCAAAACTGTGACCCAATCCATTCTAGCTCAGAACCCTCGATAACCTTCTTCAACCCTCGCCAAGCACGCAAACTAAAACCGTGACTCGATCCAATCTTCAGTCGATCTACCTTCCATGGATCAGTCGATTTTCTGCAGTCAAGAAACCCAACCGACAACTCAGCCCGGTTTACCAGGCACAGTTAGCCCACAATCGAACTTGCAACTGACCCATAATCCATGTTAAGGATATTTAGTAATAAATTATAGTTTACCATATATATTATATTTGATATTTTATTATAAGGCAAATATCTAATATTTGCCTTATTATCATAGGTATCTTTCCATTTATTGTTATTTCCATTTATTACTATTTCCATATCCTTGTAATTTATTTGATTATAAATAAGATAACTTTCACACCATTTAGGTATGGTGGATTAATCAAACATTCACAATCCGCATGCGACCCATGCCTCGACCTTAAATAGCCTAAACATGCAAAATCTCCCTATTGCACCAAGTGTCACCATCCGATGCAAAAATCCCTTGCTCTCAAGCGCGACTTCTCATCTTGAGAATCCCTTTTTGGACCTAACTGCACTGTTTCGACCCTTCCAAACAAATTTTCGACCTCAATTAAGGTAAATAAGGTTGTTTTAATGCCGTATTTCAAAATTTCGGGTCAATAATTTTTTCTTTTTGGACCCATCTGCACTGATTATTTTCTTTGTATTTGTATATTCCAAGTCATGCAAATAATGAAATATGATAAGGGCCAATAAAGTAGTAACACATTAAATGTTCACGATTAAATGTATAGTAGCTACTTTAGTTAAGTAGAAAAATTTAGGGTGGTTACCTCCAATGACTCATCTTAAGATGGATTTACATCACAGTGATCATGTCTAGCTCGATTTTCCACACGACAGGTGCTAAAAATTTCTAAAATTCTTCTGGTTGGACGTAATTTCCCATTAAAATTAGGTCAATATCGAAATCGAGAAAAAACATAGACAAATAAAGATCAAACAGATGGAAAAAGAAGTATCACTCACTGGTTATGAACCAGCATATACACAAAGGGGTCGACATGCACAACTACATATGCGCAGAGGCGATCTCATGCACAAAGGTGGTATGAATCTCAAGGTAAATAAGTTTTGTCCCAAACGTGGAGTCCATTGATTACAGGTGAGTCCTCCTGATATGAAGATCAAATAGGCCAAAGAATGATCAACCGTCAAAAGAACCATTCAGGTAAATTAAAATTCCATCATTTTGTAACCAAAATGCACGTTCTCAGAAATTACATCATGAATCTTTCATAAAAAAGAGTTAAAATGGATTCGAAGTGGTCATATTTTTCTTAGAAAGACTTACAAAAAAAAAAAAAGAAAAAAAAAGAGAAATTAAGGAAAAAAAAAGCTAGAAAGTATTTCTCTCCACGAAAAGAGATCATTTGTAAAAGGCATATTAATATTTCAACCAACAATCCACTTAAAAGTTAAAACATTAAAATTTTGTTAAAAACTTCATAAAATTTAGTAACTAGTTTTCATTTAGGCTAATTATAAATATGAACTTATTATACTTAATCAACTTCAACTTCTTATGTTTTATGAAAAATTTAAGAATAAAAAATAGAATTTGATCCTAAGTTTTAATATTATAAATTTATTATGATTTTATATTTTTTAATAGAAATTATATTAGGAAATGTAAATAGAGGGGTTATTTTAGTGTTACTTAAACCTCGAGCAATTTGATCGTTAAGGGCCTTAACTCACATTTCTTTGTATTTTTCTTTCATATACCCTTAATTCATACTTGGTTTAAGATGCATACAAAAATCTAAATTATTGCTACAAGTATTTCTTAAGAAAAGTCCAAGATGACTACTTACCTTATCGTTGATGTTCAGGACCTTTGTTTTCGAGCTTTCGCGAATTACCTCAAATTTTCTTCCACATTTTCCTTATTGTGTACAGTTTCTAGAACCATAAATTTTTTCATAAGAATCGGTCTGGAAGGAAGAGCTAGGGATTGACTTACAATGTTTCTTCCCTCATTTCTAAAGGAAACTAAAGTTGGTGTTACAAAGAAGAGCTAGTGATTGATTTCATACCTTCTCGTGTATCGTATTCTAAGATATGCACCTCTAAAGTTTGTCTCAAATCTGTTTTCTCGTGATTCATTATTGGGTAGCCGATTCTAGGAGTTTTCAAGGCTCGATTATTTCATAGAACCTCTTCTTTATCGTTTCCTCAAGCTAAAAGAATTTGTTTGCAGGAATGTCTTTTTGAATGATACCTTAATTTTGAAAAATAGTCCTCTGTCTACTACTCATCTAAAAACATGAATTTTCCTTTTCTTAGATAGCTCATTCTACAACGTTTTAACTCTGGATTCCTACGTCAAAGTTACTCAACTTGATCCTCTTAATCTAAAGAAATTTTTAATTTGAAAGAAAAGGGATCGTAGAAAGGAATTCAACACTTACTCCCAAATTCTACAAGAAACGGATTTCCTTCAATTGGGCACATTTATGAGGTTATTTTTCTTTGCGATCTTCTATGAAAATACTTCTTGGAGGTGCGGAAACTTGTTAGAATTTGTCTTTGTCGACGAACTTGTGTGTAGGCTTTCAAGCTTACTTTGAAGTTCTTCAATGACGGATCGGATTGGGGGAATGGCTTTTAGGCATTTTTAATGCTCAATTACTTCATAAATCTTGTTTGTAACCTTGTTTAGAAGTTGTAGTAACAAGTTTAAAGGGGAATAAGGGAGAATTGCTCTCGAATTTGGAAGAAATCTGAGAGTAGGAGACCCAAAATCTAAACTCTTATTGCTTGTGATTAAGAGATCGATTCAACTTCAGACTTTATAGAGAAAACTTACACCGATGCTGAAACCTCCATCATTGTCGTGATTTAGAGATTAATTTTCTAGATAATCCATTAGAAACATCCTCTTGGATCAGCGAGCTATTGACTTCCAATTTTAATTCTGAGGTGATCTGTCAACATTCTAGACTTTGTCCAATTTTAGAGGGATCCAATGCTGGTGAGATTCAATAGATTGTGTGTAGGTCATTGTGGAAGTTATGATTGTGGAAAGAAGGGCATTTTTATAATTATCCCTATTTTAAGGGTTACTTTGGTAATGTGTTATTTTCTTAATATTTTATTATTATTTTTCTAAATAAATATAAATTTTTTGTATAAATTTTTTCATCCTCAGCTGGTCATTTTTCCTTTCTTGAGCATATTAAAATTCATTCTAGATAATGAACTAAACATTCGGAAAGTTCTTTATAAATTGGAAAGAAATGTCATTTTTTGTCTTTTTCGTTTGCCTCCTCTTTTCCAATGCTTTTTCTAATGTCTTAAATTCTTAAATTAATTCTTAGGGTACAGAAATCTCTTGCTCAAGACTGTTGTCCTTACATAAATGCAATAAATCATTCTCTTGGTTTCCTTGAGTTAGTTTTATCCTTACTTTGGGTTGTTGCACTTTGTTTTATGATACATAATACTTCTCTATGTTGTGCTACACACACCATGTTAACATGTTTAGGGTTATGAAATACTGTTAAACAAAATATGTTATTCATGAAAGTTATTTATGAAAGAACAAAGTTATGATCTGCATCATACGTATATGCCATGATTTATGTCAAGTTTTTTTGTGGTGTGAGGGTACACTAGTTGAAGGCTAGGTCAAATGATATGTATACGAGCTCGCTTTGGAGTTCATGCAGACATGCAAGGGTTGTATGTAGAACAGTAATTCGCATCCAATTTAAGTCCGAACTTGAAAGTGAGACCAAGGCCATGATGATAAATAAAGGACTCGTCTCAATCATGATTACATAAAATTGCATTTTCCAATCCCAATAGTGAGTTTACTTACTAAATATATCATAAAATACTCAAATCATGTTCTACTCTTATTTTGCAGGGAAAGGTAAGGTACCCTTGTACGGATGACGAAGTTGCTGTGGTTGAGATATGATTCAAAGTATTCAAAATGAAGATATGATTTAAAGCAGTTGAGATATGATTCAAATATTCAAACTACCAAGATTTTAGAAGATTGTTAGTAGATTTGAATTTATCTAGATTTCCATAATTTACTATTTCTAGTACGCCGTATTAGCATATAAATACTGGAATTGTGTAACCCTTTAAGCATGGAGTCACAAAACGATAATAAAGCACCTTTGATCCATTTTATCTTTTCATATCTCTTTCACTGTCCCTTTTCCCAACAAATTTGGTATTAGAGCCAAGTTCGTTCAACACGAGGGTGAGTGATTATTTTCTTCATAAAACAAAAATGGTAGTAGTTGGTTTTTCTTCCTCCGCATCGTTTACTAATCTTAATGGTGAGAAATATGAGTGGTGGATTAAGATGAAAACCTTGCTTAGATCGCAGGAACTATGGGACTTGGTGTAGCACGGGTTCGTTGATCTATTAGAACCCACAATAGAAGAAAATGAGAGACTAAGAGAAACCAAGAAAAATGATGCCAAAACTATCTTTTCACGAATTGCAGTAGCAACCACATCAAAGCAAGCATGGTCAATTCTATATAAGAAGTTTCTAGGAGATTCAAAGGTCATAACAGTGAAATTGCAATCTCTAAGACGTGATTATAAAACTCTACTCATGACGAATGGCAAATCAATTGCTGATTTTTTGTCAAGAGCAATGGCAATAGTCAGTCAGATGCGTACCTATGGAGAAAAAATCTCAAACGAAACAATTGTTGCAAAGGTGTTGAGAAGCTTGATTCCAAAGTTTGACCATGTGGTGGCTACCATAGAAGAGGCTAAGGATCTATCCATACTCTCAGTTGATGAACTGATGGGCTCGTTTCAAGCTCATGAGGCAAGAATCAATAGATCATTAGAAAGGAACAAAAAAAAGGCACTACAAGTGAAGGAGACAACCAACAATGAAAACAACAAAAGAGAAAATATTTATTTAGCAGGTAGAGGTAGAAGTCGTGGAAGAGAAGGATTTTGCAGCTTCCATGGTGGTCGTGATAACAGGGGTAGATGGAGAAGTGATGAATAGAGACAATTCAATGAACAAAGGAATGTCATACAATGTTACCATTGTAGAAGTCATGGGCAAACAAAATCTAATTGTTGGTATAAAAATCAACGAATGAATTTTGCAGCAGAGAATGAAGAAGAAGAAGAAAAGTTGTTTGTGGCATACATGGATACTAATCCGAAAAAAGGTGACTTATGGTTTGTTGATAGCGGATGCTCGAACCATATGACAGGCACCAAATCCTTATTCAAAGAGCTTGATGAGACACAAAAAATTAAGGTGCAACTTGGAAATACAAAAGAGATGCAAGTTGAAGGAAAAGATACAGTGAAAGTTGAAACCCGTCATGGTAAGATAAAACAATTAGATAATGTTCAATTTTTACTTGATTTAGGGTACAATTTATTGAGTGTTGAACAATTGATGACTAGAGGACATTCAGTTCTATTTGATGACAACACATCTGTCATTACACATAAGAAATCAGGCCATAAAGTTCAAAATGTCAGTACTTCAAATAAGATGTTTCGACCAGATGTTTCTAACATGGAGAATTTTGCTTTTACTGCTAGCACGAAAGATGACTCAACATTATAGCATCTCAGATATGGACATCTTCATATGAATAGCCTAAAAATACTCAGGGATAAAGGTTGTTAAATAAAAGTTATGTTCCTTATTCAGTTAGGATGTTTTGACGTCTCAAAACTTCTGAATTCACGCCAATGAAAGAGCATAATTCTAGCTGCAATTTTTGGCAAACTTGGGCGAAGTCTTCACCCACTTTTCTTTTTTTTGTAATTAGTTTTTCTATTTTTGTAATTAGATTTGTTATTTAAAGAATTCAACTGAAGAGAAATAAAACATCGAGTATGGAGAAAATCTCTTTCCCTCTCTCCTTTTACTTCTGCTATTTTTCTTTCGAAGAAACCTTCGGCCAGTTTTTTCGTCGACATTTTCCTCCGAATTGCAAGAGTCAACAAGTGGTAATGAAGGAGGAATGGCTTGAGGAGGACAAGCAAGTGCATGCGTCCCCAATTTTGATTACAAATCCACGGAGGTGGAGGTAATCGACGACGATGTCGAACACGAGAAAGAGCTCCAGTTGGGAGGAGAAGCGAGTGTTCACTCAGATCGGCGAGAGGGACGCGAGCAACACGAGCACCAGCGACGGCTCGATCTGCATATCACCGGGGATAGATCTACATTCTCCAAGCTCGACTCGGGGATTCGCGGGACGGTGAAATTTGGTGACGGCTCCGTCGTCGAGATCGAAGGGTGCGGAACCATCCTATTCGTCAGCAAGGGAGGCGAGCATCGCAAGCTGACTGACGTCTACTTCATCCCGAGGCTCAAGGCTAACCTTGTGAGCCTGGGTCAACTCGATGAGACAGACTGCTTCATTTCCATCGAGCGCGGACTACTCAAAATCTGCGATAATCAACGACGGCTGCTCAAGCAAGTTCGGCGCACGACAAACCGTCTTTACATCCTCTAGAGTTAGTGATAGAGCTACCCGTTAGCCTCTCGGCCAAGACCGAAGAGGTATATTGTAGGACGTCTACATATGACCGGGGCTAGATCTACATTCTTCGAGCTCGACTCGGGGATTCGCGGGACGGTGAAATTCAGCGACGGCTCCGTCGTCGAGATCGAAGAGCGCGGCACCATCCTGTTTGTCAGCAAGGGAGGCGAGCACCGCAAGATGACCAACGTCTACTTCATCCCGAGGCTCAAGGCTAACCTTGTGAGCCTGGGTTAACTCGATGAGACAGGCTTCTTAATTTCCATCGAGCGTGGACTACTCAAAGTCTGTGATAATCAACGACGGCTACTCACGCAGGTTCGGTGAATGACAAACCGTCTTTACATCCTCTGGAGTTAGAGATAGAGCAACTCGTTAGCCTCTCGGCCAAGACCGAAGAGGTATCTTGGAGGACGTCTACATATGACCAGGGCTAGATCTGCATTCTCCGAGCTCGACTCGAGGATTCGTAAGACGGTGAAATTCGGCGACGGCTCTATCGTCGAGATCAAAGGGCACGGCACTATCCTGATCGTCAGCAAGGGAGGCGAGCACCGCAAGCTAACCGACGTCTACTTCATCTCGAGGCTCAAGGCTAACCTTATGAGCCTGGCTAAATTCGATGAAACAGGCTGCTTCATTTCCATCAAGCGCGGACTACTCAAAATCTGCGATAATCAACGATGCTTCTCACGCAGGTTCGGGGCACGACAAACCGTTTTTATATCCTGGAGTTATAGATAGAGCAACCCATTAGCCTCTCGGCCAAGACCGAAGAGGTATCATGGAGGTGGCACACAAGATACGGGCACTTAAACTTTCCTGTTCTAGAGAAGCTACAGAAGAAGGAGATAGTGCACAGTTTGCCGACAATCAAAGGCATGAACAAGCTGTGCGACGGGTGCCTCATCGGCAAACAGAGGAGCATACCCTTTCCGTCTCGAACATCCTATCGCGCCGATGAGCCGTTGGAGCTTGTACATGGTGATGACAAAAGCTGCTTCATGTTGCTGACACTGCTACAAGAGAAAAGTGAGGTGGCAGAGGTAGTTAAGCACATTAAAGCGCGAGCGGAGGCCGAATATGAGAAGAAGATGTGAGTGCTGCGCACAGTCCGAGGTGGAGAATTCACCCCGACAAGTTTTGGTAAGTACTGCGACGAGATCGGCATACAACGGCACCTAACGGCGCTCTACTCCCCCCAACAGAACGGAGTGGTGGAGCGCAAAAATCAGATCATCGATGGGACAGTGAGGTCATTGCTAGTGACGGTCGGGATGCCTAGGAGATTCTGAGGAGAGGCGATAATAAAGGCTGTCTATCTCCTCAATTTGTTACCAACCCGAAGCCTCAACGGGAAGACGCCATATGAGGCCTGGTACAACAAAAAGCCAGCGGTACATCATTTCCACGTCCTACTGTGCCGATGAGCCGTTGGAGCTTGTACACGACGATGACAAAAGCTGCTTCATGTGGCTTACCCTGCTGCAAGTGAAAAGTGAGGCGGCAGAGGCGGTTAAGCGCATTAAAGCGCAAGCGGAGGTCGAATGTGAGAAGAAGATGCGAGTGCTGCGCACAGACTGAGGCAGAGAATTCACCTCGGCAAGTTTCTGTAAGTACTGCGACGAGATCGATATACAATGGCACCTAACGGCGCTCTACTCCCCCCAACAGAATGTAGTGGTGGAGCGCCAAAATAAGACCATCGTCGAGATAGCGACGTCATTGCTGGTGACGGCTAGGATGCCTGGGAGATTCTAGGGAGAGGCGATAATGACGACCGTCTATCTCCTCAATCGGTCACCAACCCGAAGCCTCGACGGGAAGACGCCATATGAGGCTTGGTACAACAAAAAGCCAGTGGTACATCATTTCCACGTCCTACTGCACCGATGAGCCGTGGGAGCTTGTACATGGCGATGACAAAAGCTGCTTCATGTGGCTGACCCTGCTGCAAGCGAAAAGTTAGGCGGTTAAGCGTATTAAAGCGCAAGCGGAGGCCGAATGTGAGAAGAAGATGTGAGTGCTGTGCATAGACCGAGGCGAAGAATTCGCCTCGACAAGTTTTGGTAAGTACTGTGACGACATCGGCATACAACGGCACCTAACGGCGCCCTACTCCTCCCAACAGAATGGAGTGGTGGAGTGCCAAAATTAGATCATCGTCAGGACAGCGAGGTCATTGCTAGTGACGGCCGGGATACCTGAGAGATTATGGGGAGAGGCGGTAATGACGACCATCTATCTTCTCAATCGGTCACCAACCCGAAGCCTCGATGGGAAGACGCCATATGAGGCTTGGTACAACAAAAAGCCAGCGGTACATCATTTCTGCGTGTTCGGCTGCATCGCATACATGAAGGTAACACGTCCCCACCACGCCAAGCTCGATCCTAGGTGGCTGAAGGTCGTCTTCATCGGCTAAGAACTCGGGAGCAAGGCGTATAGACTCTATGATCCTGAAGGTGGGCGAGCTCACGTGTCTCTCGACGTTGTCTTCGATGAAAGCACCTTCTGGGAGTGGAATGACGTGATCGAGGCAGACCATAATCCAAATCAATTCACGGTGAAGTACCTCGTCACCGAGCCGGAAGAAGGAGGAGCCCAGCATCATGAGCCGTCACCGCCGCCAGTAGGTGCAACCCCTAAACCAGTGGAATTCATAACACCACGGATTGCGGATTCGACGCTTGATGCCGATCACGATGCTGATCTGGAGGCCAGGTACCAGAGGATGGACGACCTAGTGGGAGGAGGTGAACCGAACACCTTCGGCGAAGCAGAAAGGAACCCATGCTGGCTGAAGGCAATGCAGGAGGAGATGACATCCATCACCGAGAACCAGACGTGGAGATTGAAGGATATGCCACCGGGACACCGAGCCATAGGGCTTAAATGGGTCTTCAAACTGAAGCGCAACGAAAAAGGAGAAGTTGTGAAGCACAAAGCCCGTCTGGTGGCGAAGGGCTACGTCCATAAGCAAGGAGTGGACTTCGGAGAGGAATTTGCGCCAGTGGCAAGGTTAGAATTCGTCCGTCTCTTGCTGGAAATTGCGGCCCATTACTCTTGTGAGGTTCACCATATGAACGTGAAGTCTACTTTTCTTAACGGAGAGCTGAAAGAGACCGCTACGTCTGACAACCACTTGGCTTCCTGGACTACGACAACCCCAATAAGGTACTGCTTCTGCACAAAGCACTCTACGGGCTTCGACAAGCCCCACGAGCCTGGAAAGCGAAGCTTGACAGTACCATACTGTCACTGAAATTCAAGCGTTGTGCCTCTGAGTATGGCATGTACACGCACGACCATGGCAAGCAGACTCTGATCGTGGGAGTGTATGTCAACGACCTCATAATCGCTAGAGGCGACGTAGAATTCCTCGGAAGGTTCAAGAAGGAGATGTCAAAGAACTTCGAGATGAGCGATCTTGGCGTGCTCAGCTACTACCTCGGCATCGAAGTGCTACAGAACTCTACCGGCATCTCCATCTGCCAAAGTGCATACGCAAAGAAGCTGCTGGACACAACTGGGCTTGTGGACAGTAATCCTACAAGGATGCCAATGGAGGCCCGGCTCCAACTAAGGAAGGCCAGTATTACGACGACAGTCGACTCCACCAATTACCGCAGCATTGTTGGGTGTCTGCGCTATCTGGTAAACTCTCGTCCTGGTCTTGCTTATTATGTTGGATATGTGAGCAGGTTTATGGAAGCACCTAGGGAGGAGCATCTAATTGCTGTCAAGCGCATCCTGCGCTATGTAGCCGGAACCAGAGGCTGGGGTGTAAGATATTGCGCAGGGAGAGGAAAGGAGAAACTCAAGCTGGTCAGCTACAGTGATAGTGACATGGCTGGTGACGTTGATGATCATAAGAGCACCAGTGGAATGATCTACTTCCTCTCAGACGGGGCGATCTGCTGACAATCAATAAAACAGAAGGTAGTTGTTTTGTCTTTCTTCGAAGCAGAATACATCGCTGATTCGATGATAGCAACACAAGGGGTCTGACTTGCGCGACTAATGGAAGAACTCATCGGGAGAGAAAGCGGTCCACCAATGTTATACGTAGACAACAAAGCTACGATCTCCCTGATCAAAAATCAAATTTTGCACTACTGGAGTAAGCACGTAGAAATCAGATTCCACAACATTCGAGAATGTGCAGATCGAGGGCTCATCAAGATTGATTTAATACGAACAGAGGAACAACTTGGAGACATTTTCACCAAGTCCCTAACGCTGGTAAAATTTGAAGAACTACATTCAAAGATCGGAGTTCAAATAATAAGGTAGATATAGCACAATTTTAGGAGGAGATTGTTAAATAAAAGCTATGTTTCTTATTCAGTTAGGTTGTTTTGACGTCTCAAAACTTCTGAATTCACGCCAATGGAATAGCGTAATTCTTGCTGCAATTTTTGGCCAACTTGGGCGAAGTCTTCCCCCACTTTTCTATTTTTTGTAATTAGTTTTTCTATTTTTGTAATTAGATTTGTTATTTAAAGAATTCAACTGAAAAGGAATAAAACATCGAGTCTTGATCAAATCTCTCTCCCTCTCTCCTTTTACTTATGCTATTTTTTCTTTCGAAGAAACCTTCGACCAGTTTTTTCGTCGACATTTTCCACCGAATTGCCAGAGTCAACAAAGGTATGGTTTTCGGATTACCAAGAATGGACTCAAGGTTTTTGGATTACCAAGAATTGACTCAACTAATTTATGTGAAGGATGCATTTATCGCAAGCAGACTACGAAGTCCTTTCCTATTGGAAAAACGAAAAGAGCTTCATATTGTTTAGAACTAATTCACGTTGATTTATGTGGGCCAATGCAAACGAAGTTCTTAGGTGGGAGTATATACTTTTGACTATTCATTGATGATTATAGTAGCATGAGCTAGGTTTACTTTCTACAACATAAGTCAGCAAATTTTCAGAAGTTCCAGATATTTAAAGCTATGGTGGAGAACCAAAGTGGCTGTTACATTAAAGTTCTTCGCACAGATAGAGGTGGCGAGTTCATATCTGAAGAGTTCGATTTGTTTTGTGAAGAAGAGGGCATCCAAAGGGAGTTAATAGCTCCCTACACTCCAGAACAAAATGAAATCGCTAAACGAAAAAATTGAACTATTGTGGAGATGGCAAGAAGTATGTTACAAACAAGGAGACTTCCAAACCAATTTTGGGCAGAAGTTGTAGCAACATCTGTTTATCTATTAAACCTCTCACCAATAAAGACAGTTATGAATCGAACTCCTTATGAAGCATGACATGGAAGGAAACCATCTGTAAGTCATTTACGAATGTTTGGTTGTGTTGCTTATGCTTTAAAACATTCTCAAACTCGTCAAAAGCTTGATGAAAAATCTGAAAAATACATTTTTATTGGCTATTGTACTCAATCGAAGGCATATAAATTATACAACCCTTTAGTGAAAAGATTTTAGTTAGGAGGGATGTAATATTTAATGAAAACGTGAGTTGAGATTAGAGTAAAAAACAGGAGCAGTAGAAGATTACAGTTGAAGTTTTTTCAAATGAAGAGACAAGTGTCAACTCCAGTGCATCTTCTAGTGCTTCCACTACAACACAAAATGTGTCAAATTCATCATTTTCAGCATGACTAAACAGCGATTCTTCTCTTGAAGAACTCTTGGATGAGACACCTCCAAGGAAGTATAAATCTTTAGCTGACATATATGCATCATGTCAATTTGCTCTTACTGTTTCAGACTCTATGAATTATGAAGAAGCAACTGAAAAAGAAAAACTGAAGAAATCCATGGCAGTAGAGATGTAGTTCGTTAAGAAAAATGGAACATGAGATACGGTTGACTTGCTAAATGAAAAGTCCTATGGAGATTTACATGGGACATGCAGCCCATTGCGGTGACATGTTTATCAATTTGATGGAGATTTACAAGAAGAGGTTTATGTAACACCGCCAGAGGGATTCATAAAGGAAGACAAAGAAACGAAGGTATACAAGTTGAGATAGACATTGTACGGGTTAAAGCAGACATACTTACGAAGGCCTTGTCAAAAGAAAAGCTTGTACTTGACTTGTGCAACTTTGAATCAAGGAGGAGTGTTGAGATATGATTCAAAGTATTCAAAATGAAGATATGACTTAAAGTAGTTGAGATATGATTCAAATATTCAAAGTACCAAGATTTTAGATTTTAGGAGATTGATAGTAGATTTGAATTGTGTAACCCTTTAAGCATGGAGTTAGAAAACGATAATAAAGCATTGCAACTTTGATCCATTTTATCTGTGAAGGTCATGGAATTGAAGCAAGGGTAATTGTATTCTTCTTTAAATTGTAGCACTTAGGTTAGATATTATTTTGTTGGTTTAAAGTTGATATTATTTTGTTTCTGTTATTTAAATTTTGAGCTCTTGTTGGGTTATGGGAGACTCAGAAGTACGAATGGACGTATAAATTTTTAATTTTTTAAAATAGAAAACATGAAAAAATCAAGTGAACATAAAAAGTGTTAAAAGTGCAAATCATGTGTGGAGAGCTAAAGGCAGAACAATTTACAAAATAACACCAGTTTCGAGTGAGTGACATTAAAGTATTATTAAAAATGACTTAAAAATTGAATGACTCAGACTAAAAAGTTCCCTACAGTTACATGGCTCCACACACTCTCATCGTCAAGTGGCGATATACGGTTCATCTGTAAACAAACAATAGCAAGAATAAGTATAAAATTACTAAGTAAGCACCTACTTGTAGGCTCTTACCAAAATTATGTTTCTTTACTTATGTATAAGTAAGCACCCTAGAGTTGGCAAAATCCATGACTTTGGTTCATTTCTAGCCCTTTTAGATGCTTAAGGTCCATATACCCTACATATTCCTATTCCAATGGTGTAAGTCACCCTTCGAAGTGTATGTGGATTTCAGGGTGTACTTAGGATCTCATTTCCTAGTCTCCAAGGTCCAGCTCGTCAATTCGCCTTCTGCACATAAATCCGAGTGTCCGCGTATATCACAAATTCTAGGGAAGTCTAATAGTTTTGGAGGAGTCGTTACTCACTATAAGTGTCCTTAAAATCTTCCTATATCTTCATATGTGTCTACTATTGAGCGCTAGCTTGAAATTGAAAGAATTAGGAAAAAGCCATAAAATGACTAAACTATTAAAAAAATATTAATAAAATGTTCGAAAAATTGCAAATAACTAAACTACCCCTGAAGATTAAAAGAATTAAGGAAAAGGCCCTGAAAATTAGATAATCTGATATGCTACAATAGTTGTGGGCAGAAAATCAAATCAAAGCAAAATCAAATCTAATATGCTACAATAGCTATCAATCATGAAATATCAGAGTTTAGTTTTTGGGTTTTCCTTTCTCAAATTTCTTCTAAATGTGAGATCCTCCTACCGTTTTCCTTCGAACTTTTCTCTACACCTTCCAAATAATATTACTCACCAGTTTGGTGAAGTAACCAAACACTAAAAATGCACCTAACTTGTAAGCTAATTTGATTTGCCGTTGAGGGAGCTCGAGAAAAACTTAGAAATTCAATTCAAGGCTCCAAGTAAATTAATCGTGGAAGATATATTTCAAGCAATTTTTGGACGGAAGGAAGAAGTTTCTAGAAGACACAAGGAGTGGAGATGCAGTTTTTACACTACACTGCTTGAAATGTCAGAAGCCTTGAATATTGGTTTAAGACTGTATCACAAGGAATGCATGAAACCCTGGATGCAAGTTCAAACTCCATCACTTGAATGCAGGAAACCTTGTACATAGGTTACGACTGTCTCACTTTGAACACAAGAAGTCTTAGATACATGTTCTCAAGTTTAAGTATACTACCATAAATCCTAAAGGGAAGGTTGTAGAGAATAGAACGAGAAGCAAGAGCAAGAACAAGAACTAAGAACAAAGAACAATAACCACGAACAAAACTAATGATAAGGACAAGGACAAGAACTATACATCATATATTTAATATTTCATATATCAAATTAAATAAATATAATTTTTCTCATCTATCTTTAATATATATAATATATTAAATTTCAATTTGAACCGTGAGAATATAATTTTCATTTAATATATCTAAAATATTATATTAATTTGTACCCTTCAAATTATAATATATTTTCTCCACAAATATTTAATTTGTTGGATATATTAAATATTTATGGGAACACTTCTCATTTTTGTTTCAACTAAATTGAACTTTTTAGTTTTAGTATGGGGATCTTATGGACCAATAGATTATAAGATTTAATAGTTAAGTAATTAAACACTTTTCAATTTTCATTCAATAACGGTAGGTCACTCCACCATAAACTTAAAGCTGCATATGCACTATAGGATAACTTATATCCATTGATATAATCATTACAAGCAAGTTTTCCGGTCACGAGTTGTTTGTAATTATAGCTGTGTCTAAACCCCATTTTACTCCTATGATTATATCTCTAATGAACAATTTTTTTATGATCTAATAATAAACAAAGTTCGTCTCGGTCAAGTGAGAGTATATGTCCCCATTGTTTGTGTCTCGAAATTAGAACTTAAGGAAACTACTCAACTATGTACCCTATATAGGAAGAAGGAAATTTTCTCTTTGAAATTATATTCCAAGCTCTTTATTTGGTGAAGTTCCTAAAATTGCAGGCATATTGATTCAACTACAAAAGTCATTCTGGCCTATGCACATCAAAGGACAAACCCTAGCAGATAGGAGTTCATAACTCACTCAGAGTTAATATTGAGTCACATATGGTCATCTTGTGAAATATTAATCTTCTTCATTAACGAACTATTAAAAGATATTAAATATTTCATGATCAATTCTTATAGAAACTCATTGTATAAGATACCCCCACTCACATGTCTCCACATGAACGATTTAGCTCAAACAATTTGTAACAATTACAAAGTGGGTCATATCAATAGTGTTACTAGGTTAAGGCACCCAGCCTTATCTCTATACTATAGACCCTTTAGGTTATTACTTGAACATTATCCTCTGGTATGTAAACCATATATGGTTCAGGATTACATTAATAACATTTGATTTTTCATACCATATTAAATTAATTAAAATAATCAAAATTATTATTAAAAATTAAATAATTAATTACGAGGCTTTAGGGCATAAATTCCAATATGTACCATGATTTGAAACAAATGTCACATGTATTGAGATACATCCCCGTTTGATTAGTACAGACGCGTAGACCATGATATTATACACGCTCCTTTCCCTCTGTGGCTTTCGACAGTGTGAGCTTATGCAAGCCTGTAGTGAAGCTCGGGGTACATATCTGAGCTAGTCTAGTCGTTCCATGTTCACGTGCATGATTCATGTATAGAAAAGTATTACACAAACAATCCTACATGGACTGGAAAGTAGAGACAAGGGAAAAGTTTTATGAAAAGATAGGTCCCACTATGATTGCATGTGATTGTATTTTCCGACATCAACAGTTGGGCTAATTACTTAGTACATTTAAATACTCAAGGCACGTGCTACTTTTTCTCCACGTATTGGCAACGCACCCATGTACGGATGGCAACATCTTTGTAGAGGTCATGGAAATAAAGTTAGAGTAGTCGCATTTGCATTATATGTTGTAGTTCTTAGGTTGGATCAGGGCGTTTGATTTTCTTTTTCGTTTGATTTTGATTTTGTTGTTTTCTTAAATCAATTGTTAGTTTAAATCAATTTTATGAACGTTTTAGTCCTGTGGCAACATTTTATTATATTATTTTAAAGATTTTTATTTTATTTTTGTACATATTAGGCATTTCATGCATGTTATAATGACTTTATTTTTTAAAGGAAAAATAGGTTCGCTACACAAAGTGCCACTTATGCATTACTTTAAACTTATTTTACT
>NW_019272143.1:57619-83965 GCF_002738345.1 Cucurbita maxima | reverse complement strand
AATATTCATTAAATTGTTTAATTAATCATTTAATATTATTTTAATTTAAAAATAATTATTTAAATTAATTGTTGAATTTAAATGAAGAAAGTCAAAATGTTGACTTTACTTAAATGGAAAAATCCAGGTTTGGGTTAGTGAAATTTTGAGTGTCAAAATTTGGTTTAACGAAACTTGCTTGATTTCCTACGTTTGAGGATGAGGTGCTCCCTCATATCTACATGTACCACTCGTACAACCCAGCTAGAATTAGTCACTGCATGGTCAACATCCTTCCACAGGACTGATCCATCATGCAGGCGACTTTGACCCACTCGCATGATCAACATCTTACCATGAGATGGATCCCCATGCAGAGTAGTCGATCTACCACTAAGCAACATTTCCCTAACAGGTGTCTCACCAAGCTCAACAGTACCACACTAGAGTAGGAAGGGAAGAGTAACATCTTCCTAACTAGCGTCTAGCCGAGCTCAACGGTACTACACCGGAGTAGGAAGGGGAGGGTAACATCTCCCTAACTGGCGTCTCGCCTAGCTCAACAGTACCACACTAGAGTAGGAAGGGAAGGAGAGTATACTCGAATTCTATACCAGATACTGTCGGCTAAGAGATCATCTCTCTACACCTCGAGGTCTTAATGTGGTTCTCTATATCTCAAGGGTAGTTAAAAATATTGAGTTAGGGCCGTGGCTTCCAGATTCACTAAATCAAGTCTCCCAAGTCCATAACAGTCTATAGGGTTAAAGGGTCTCTCCCTCTAAGCGTCGCTCATGACAATATAGACCGTAACATCAGGAGGGTCCCCTAACTAAACCCAACTCATTCCCTACAAGAGTTCACCTTAGGCATATCACAACACTACAGCTTATCAATTATATCATAAGTTCACACAATCATTCAAGAGGAGTTCATGTATGATTAATAATGCATACAATCATACAAGCTCAACGGGGCGGTAACATCCATCAACACCCAGAGCGCCTCAATCCCTACAAGAGTTCACCCTAGGCATATCACAACACTACAACCTATCAATCATATCATAAGTTCACACAATCATTCAAGAAGAGTTTATGTATGATTAACAACGCATACAAACATACAAGCTCAACGGGGCGGTAACATCCATCAACACCCGGAGCGCCTCAATCCCTACAAGAGTTCACCCTAGGCATATCACAACACTACAACCTATCAATCATATCATAAGTTCACACAATCATTCAAGAAGAGTTTATGTATGATTAACAACGCATACAAACATACAAGCTCAACGGGGCGGTAACATCCATCAACACCCGGAGTGCAGATACACAAATTCCCCCGTTCGCCAACATAGTATGAACAGATAGAAGCAGTAGTAAGATAGTCCAGCAAGCATTCAAACAACAAGTACAAAATCTCACTAGGACAACAAGTCCAACAGATATATATTTAATTCTCTAAGTAGAAAGGATCATTAGATCTAGCCACCTACGGGTAATTTTCTCTAGCATGCATGCAAAACCAAGCGCACCCTACAAGTATTACTTCCTAAATTCGTATGGTTACTTACAAGTATGTCGCGTGCCTTTTCGAGCTTGATTACAAGCGTAACGGAGTCCAAAATTACAAATTATCTATTTAGACACCTAGTTCAAAGTAAAATAGGATTAGCACTGGAATCGGGATGAAAAACGGGTGAAAACAGGACACTCACGCGCCTACACGCGCTTACAGGGGACTCCCTCGTGCCTGCACACTTACCCATGTGTGGGCTCCAGGCACAGGGCGTACGCGCGGTCAACGTGGGCAACGCGTGGATAGAGGCGCGTTTCGAACCCCAGTAGACGTAGACTTACCCCTCGAATTTTCTGGGCGTGACATGCGTCGTACAGGGATTGGCGGAAGGTTTTCGGGTTGGACCGCGGGTCGTCGGACGCGTGTCAGCAGAGGCATCAGACGCGTCTCTCCACCAATTTCTCGACGTGTGCCCTCCCTTTCCGGCGGCAGCGTGTCCGTCGCAGGTTGCCTGAGTTCATCCAATTTCCAGATTCCGGTTAAATTCTATATCAACCTATTTATTTTAGATTTTTCTATCTTCCAAACCGGAACTCGAATTAAATCGATTCCTTCACAAGAATTCAAGATCTCAAGTCCACCTATCCAGATATATTTTTATTGTATTTTTTTGATACTCACAACGCTTAATAAATGGAGTCGAAAACTGAGAAAAACTCAGTTTCTTACCGAAGTAGGACAGTTTCTCAATTTTGTTTTCCGACGCAATTTTTGGCCGCGTTTCCTCTAAAAACTTGCAAAAAACCTCACCTAAATTATTGCAACTAGATTATTAAGGTCTAAATCATCTAAAACTCCCCGATCTATGGTGAAATCTTGAAACAAGAGAGGTCGTAGACTTACCTCGTGTTCTTGCCCGTTTCTTGCCGAAAACAAACGATCCAACGCTCAGACCACTCCTTTTGATACTCTGATTAGCCCTAGTAGGAGACCTAATATTGAGAGTGCTTCAGTTCGGGTTTGGGCATTTCTCCCTCTTTCCTCTTCTTAAAAAACCCTAACTCTTCCTTTCTCTTTCTCTCTTTATTATTTATTATTATTTTCTTTTCTTTTCTTTTTTCTCTTTTCCTTTCTTCCAGGTCTCCCGACCCCCCTCAAGGTGGTATGTGTGCGGAAAAATTACTTTTTTACCTCAATTGACTTCGATCCAAATTTCGATTACATTATCATTTTTTTTAATTTATTTTCCCAAGTTCCTTGATGCATCCCGAGCATTTCTTTCTTCTGGACCGATATGAAAATCACACTCTAAGTCCTCGAATAAAATTTAGAAACTCCCAATGGATAAGAAGGTGCTGGTCACAAGAATAGAGCGAATTGTACCTATTGGGCTCGGGGTGTTACATAGACGATGATACATAAGGTGCCAAAGTGGACAAAGCGAACAATATCGACTAGCGACGAATTTGGATGTTTGAACATTAGACCACGCCTTTTAAATTTTGATTTTGTTTTGATTCTCTCCTTCTTATTAACATATCTATTTTTCTTCTCGTTTAACCTAAATAAAAAATTGATAAACATAGTTAAAAGAACCATTTATAACTCTAGTAATTAAGGAGAAAATATAGAAAATTCAATTGTCTAGTTTGTGTTTAACCCAACTTTGTTTTTCATCTCCACCAAAAATAGCAAATAAAAAAGAATTGATATTTACAACTATGCAACAAATATGATATCCAACCTCAAAACTTTCATAGAAATTAATTTTTATAATAGATATTAACCTTAAATCACCTTCTCAAACTGCTGGTTCAAAACAAGTATTTATTTATTTATTTTTTTTGCTATATAATGAACCAAAATCCAAATGATTAAACATCAACAAAATTAAATTTGAATATTTTAAAAAAATGAAGACTCTAACCGTCGACTATTGATTCAATTCCCGAAAACCTGACACCAGCAAGCAAGGGAAAGATAGTTAGTTGGCTAGGGTCTCTCTCGCTATTTGCAGTTCCATTCTGACTTTCCTTTGGCAGAATGAAGTGACTTTGATTTCCTACTTTTCTTAGTCTTCCACTTCCTTTCCCTACACTTTGTAATTCTGTTTTCCAATGCATGCTTTTCTTTCTGGGCAAAACCATGCTAAGATCGCTTATTCACTATATTCCATACCAATTTGCATCTTGCATGCCCTACCCTATATTAAGGGTATTAGAAAACACGAACGACATGAAATAAGGACTTTTTAACAAAACGAATTGTGCCACATCTTCCTTCTTCAAGACTTATTGGAAACAGCGGACCAAAAACAACCTTTCTCCTGGTGTGAGCTTAAAAAAGAATGGAAGTAGGATGCGCGTTCGTTCCTGTCCCATTGGTCGAGCGTCTTCAACCCTCTCCCTTCCGGTTGAGCACTTCGTTCCTGACTTGTAGCTTGGGTGTTATCTTATTGTTTGCTTTACAATCAAGCATTAATATTAACACAGGAGACTGGATCTTCACATGGTTGAGACACCTGCACACAAATTGAACAGGCGCTATAATTCTTGCCGGAAGAGTTATGCAGTCAATACCATGGCTGAGAATGAGAAGATAAACGGGTGATATACCACACCAATCCGTTGGAGTCGGCTACATGACGTCTGAGGCTTCGTCTTGACCTTCGGGTTACTCTACATCATAGCTGACTTCGCAATGACAGATTCTTACTTTAGGATAGGGCTTTATAGAAAAAGTACTCCCATTTGTAGTGGTGGTGTATCGGGAATACTTTAGCAGGTACCGTATCCTCTTTTTGGAGTGGTGGCGAATCGACTTTTTCGAGTGGTGGCTAATCACTTTTTCGAGTGGGACAGAATTGCGCCATTTCTGTATAATACTGCAGTGCAAATTACCTGCCCCTTGGTGACATTTCTTTTCTGTACCAAAACCATATGTCTCGGTTTGGGACCACAAGGAGAAGACAAAAGGAGGGCATTTCTCAGCGGAAGAGCGCTATACATGTTTTGCAGGATCAAACGGACAAGCTGGAGGGAAAATTGGCATTTACCAGATCGCAAATGGCAAGTAAATATTTACAATTATCAAACAAACTCAATTTTAAATACATGAAAAACATAGATACATGAAAAACATTATGCACAGCGGCAAGAGGGGGTGGTCACGCCAACCTGTACGCTACAGCACCAATCCTCTCAAGGATTTCGAACGGACCTATAAACAAGGCTAAGCGTTACCCCTTTTCCCGAACCTTAACACCTCTCTCATGGGCGTTACGTACAGGAAAACATGTTCGCCCACTGCAAACTCGAGATCCTTTCTTCGAGTGTCAACGTAACTCTTTTGCCGGCTCTATGCAATAAGTATCCATGATCCAATTTTTTGGACTGTCGCGTTGGTAACCTGAACTAATTTCGGTCCCATAAGTTATTGGGTTTCATCCTCTTCCTAAAACACTGGTGTCCGACACCTCTTCCCATATAGGACCTCAATGGAGCCATATGAGTTTTTGCTTGATAAGTGTTGCTATGAGCAACTTCCATGAGGGATCAGTGGTCATCCCATGAACCCCCGAAATCCATCACACATGCCTTGTGCATGTCCTCTAATACTTGATTCAACCTTTCCATCTGTCCATCTGTCTGATGATGGATGGCTGTATTGAGATGAGGTTGGGTGCTCGAGGCTTTCTGCAAACCTTAAAAAAAAAAAAAAACCACGTCGAGTCTTAGGTAAATCGGATATGAGATTCATACTCACTTCCTCTCACTTCCACTGGGTATGTTTACGGGTTGTAGGATCCCTGCAGGGCGTTGTCTTGGGGCTTTCACCCACTGAGACGTTAGACAATGTCACACAAAATCTTTGATGTCTTTTTTTCATTCCTAGCCACCATTAACGGTTATACAGGTCCTGATCCATTTTTGTACTACTAGGGTGAAATGTGCAGAACGTGTCGTATGCTTCAGGCATAATCTTCTTAAGGATTTCCTTATCCCTAGGTACACACAAGTATCCCTGCCACAAAAGCCTGCATTCAGATGAAATTAAGAACTCCTGAGATATCTTAGCCTCTTGGGTGTCACAAACTTTGTGGAGCTGGGCATCTATAGACTTTACATCAATGATGCATTTACGAAGTGTTGGCTGTACTGTCAACTAAGCGAGTTATGCAGTGATTTTCTTAACTACTAAATCAATCTTAGCTCTTTGGATCTCCTCTTGAAGCTTGCTCTGTTGAGTGACCAATGCAGAGGTGTCGGCTGTCTTCCTACTCAAGGTATCAGCTACCACATTAGCCTTGCTAGGATGATATAGGATCTCAACATTGTAGTCTTTCACTAGCTTGAGCCACCTCCTTTGTCTCATATTCAACTCCTTTTGGGTGAAAAGAAAATATTTAAGGTTCTTGTGGTCAGTGTACACTTAGTCTCACCATACCGATAATGCTGCCATGACTTTTGTGCGAACACCATGACCGCTAGCTCTTTGTCATCGGTAGGATAATTCCACTCATATTCCTTTAAATATCTAGAGAAAGGAATGTAATTAATTTCTCATTCTGCATAAGCACTCAACTCAAGCCCTTAGCTGAGGCGTCACTATACGCTACAAAGAATGGTGCAGTCACCAACTTCTTTTTAAACTCTGGGAAGCTCTCTTCACAATCTCAAGTCCACACAAGGTTTTTATTTTCCTTTTTTTTTTTTTTTTTTGTCAACTGAGTTATCGCAACCGACATTTTCGAGTAGTCTTGAAAAAATCTCATGTAGTAGCCAATCAAGCCCAAAAAGCCTCTTACCTCTAGTTGTCGGCCTTGGCACCCACATGACAGCGTCAACCTTAGTTGGATCCATGATAATTTCCCCTCTTCAGACAACATGTCATAAAAATGCTACTTCTCAAAGCCAAAATTCACACTTAGAAATGTTGACACATTCTCAAAACAGTCAAAGCCATTTGCAGGCGTTCTTCATGCTCTACTTTGGTCTTAGCAAGGTCCACAGTTATTCCCTGCCTAGATACCACGTGTCCAAGGAAGGTCACCTCTTGCAGTCATAATTCGTTCTTTGTGAATCTGCAAGGAAGTTATGCTTGACATCTAGAATTATGGTTGTGGGAGGTGTGGTCATAGGTATATCATCTCGTACTGGGCCTTAAAAAGTCTCATGTACAGTTTTATGGGCTGGACGTCACGCACTCTGCGTTGTCACCTTTCTGTCTTCCTAAGGCCAGTAAACAAAAACATGACCCCTCTCGGCCTCCTCACAATAACTCGAATCTAGCATCAACATATAGGGAATTTTCACTTTTAACACCCTAAGGTGTTAACCCAAAACGTACATCAAGTTTTTAGTGGCGTTACATCATATCATCACCCACTAAACAAGGTTAGACTGCGTACTTGGTCGCGACGAGGCATGTCCTTGAGCTGAGTCACAGAGGTGTACGACTCTCTATCCAAGGAAAAGTCTACAAAATTAAAAACCCGACTACTCTGATACCAATCTATCATGACCCAATTTTCGAGGCTTCGAAAAACCGATCGGTGACTAAAATACAAAATTGAAAACAAATAAAATTGAAAAGAAGATAAAATAGATAATGAAAATCTGATAAAATTTAAATCAAGAAAAAGGAGTCGACGACACTAGAATTAAATACAAAATTAAAGTTAAATATTACAAACGAGAAATACAATTATGAAAGAAAAATGCAAAAGACTCTAAAAGACCGACAAGGGACTGATGCTCCGGAACGACACCCCTTTGTGACAATGTAGCTCTCAAACAACTCCCCATCTCGACTGGTACTTGAAAAAAAAAAGAAAGGGAAACGGGGTGAGTATAAAAATATACTCAGTAAGCAACCTCTTATAGACTCTTAATCGCATCCAAGTTAAGGAGAGAATCACCAACTATACTCTAGACCCTAGAGTCTCAGTACTCTCAGTACACAATTCAAGGCAGAAGAACTTAACCTTTGAAGCGGTATTCAACGTTTGAGGATGAGGTACTCCCTCATAACTACATGTACCACTCGTACAACCCAGTTAGAATCAGTCACTGCATGGTCAATATCCTTCCACAGGACAGACCCATCATGCAGGCGACCTTGACCCACTCACGTGATCAACATCTGACCTTGAGACGGATCCCCATGCAGTGTAGTCGATCTACCACTGAGTAACACTTCCCTAACAGGCGTCTCGCCAAGCTCAATAGTACCACAATGAAGTAGGAAGGGAAGAGTAACACCTCAATAATTGGCGTCTCACCTAGCTCAACGGTACCACACCGAAGTAGGAAGAGAAGAGTAACATCATCCTAACTGGCATCTCGCCTAGCTCAACGGTTCCACACTGGAGTAGGAAGGGAAGCGGAGCATACTCGAACGTTATACAAGATACTGTCGGCTAAGAGGTCATCTCTCTACACTTCGAGGGCCTAATGTGGTTCCCTATATCTCAAGAGTAGTGAAAACTATTGAGTAAGGGGCCCTGGCTTCCAGATTCACTCAATCATGACTTCCAAGTCCATAACAGTCCAGGGTTAAAGGGTCTTTCCCTCTAAGCGTCGCTCACGACACCATAGACTGTAACATCAAGAGGGTCCCCTAACTAAACCCAACTCAATCCCTACAGGAGTTCACCCTAGGCATATCACAACACTACAACTTATCAATCATATCATAAGTTCACACAATCATTCAAGAGGAGTTTATGCATGATTAACTACACATACAACCATACAAGCTCAATGGGGCAATATCATCCATCAACACCCAGAGTGCAGATACACAAATCCTCCAGTCCACCAACACAGTATGAATAGATTAAAGCAGTAGAAAGATAGTCCAACAAGCATACAAACATCGAGTACGAAATCTCATAAAGGCAGCAAGTCCAACATATATATATTAGACTTTGTAAGTACAGAGGATCATTAGATCTAACCACCGAGGGATAATTTGTTCTAGCATTCATGCAAAACCAAGCGCACCCTACAAGTATTACTTCCTAAATCCGTATGGTTACTTACAGGAATGAAGCGTGCATTTTGAAGCTTATTTTTTGGCTAATTAAGAGCTCCAAATCTCTTGAAAGTTCGCGGATAGGTCCTAAATCAAGTTAGACTTAGATCAGTATCAAAACCGAGATGAAAAATAGTCGAACGGAAGTCAAATCGGGATAAAAATAGTCTCACAGGCTGTTTCACGCGCCCCACGTGCCAGAGGGAATCCCCATGTGCACAGATGCGCACGTTCAGATGCACTGAGGGCATGGAGCGCGCACTAGTGTGTCGCCACGTGGCGAGAGCCGATTGGTCCACTGAGAGGCAAGGCGTGCGTTCGAATGTCGGTTCCTACGAATTTTCCCACATTAACGCATGGCAAATACGGAACGGGTCGGCTGACGAGTTCGGATCGCACGCGGGTTCACGGATCTGGTGGCGGGCGCCGGTCTTCAAGCCCTATCTGACACAGTATTTTTCATAATTTTCCTCCGCAATTCCACGTCTCACACGTGTCCCATTTTCCTAGCAACTCGCAGCCCTCTCCCTTCCTGACACGCTTCCCCCTCCGTTCTTCTTCTTCCTCTCATCTCTGCTATTTTTCAGATTTCGGTCAAATTCTATATCAACCTATTTATTTTGGATTTTTCTATCTTCCAAACCGTAACTCGAATTAAATCGATTCCTTCACAAGAATTCAAGATCACAAGTCCACCTATCTAAATATATTTTTATTGTATTTTTTTTTTATAGAGCTTAATAAATGAAGTCGAAAAGCGAAAAAAATTCAGTTTCTTACCGAAGTAGGACAGTTTCACGATTTTGTTTTTCGACGCGATTTTTGGCCGCGTTTCCTCAGAAAACTTACGAAACTTCTCACCTAAAGTGTTGCAACTAGATTATTTAGGATTAAATCATCTAAAACTCCCAGATCTATGGTGAAATCTTGAAACAAGAGAGGTCGCGGACTTACCTCGTGTTCTTGCCCGTTTCTTGCCAGAAACGAACGATCCAATGCTCAGACCATTTCTCTTGATATTCTAAGTAGCTCTAGTAGGAGACCTAAGATTGAGGTACTTCAGTTCAAGTTTAAGGTGTTTCTCCCTTCTTCTTCTTCCTCTTCTTAAAAAAAAAAAAACCTAACTATTCTTTTCTATTTCTCTCTCTATAATTTTTTTCTTTCCTTTTCTTTTTCCTTTCTTCCAGGTCTGTCCTCAAGGTGGTATGTGTGGGGAAAATTTACCTTTTTACCCCCAATTGACTTTGACCCAAATTTCGATTACATTACCATTTTTTTTTTTTAATTTTTTCCCAAGTTCCTTGATGCATCTTGAGCATTTCTTTCTTCTGCATTGATATGAAGATCACACTCTAAGTTCTCTAATAAAATATAGAAACTCACAATTGTTAAGAAGGTGCTAGTCCCAAGGATAGAGCAAACTGTACCTGTTGGGCCCGGGGTGTTGCAAATTCTCCTCTACTTAGGAACTTTCGTCCCCGAAAGTTAGTTGTTCCTTAAAAAGTTCAGGGTAAGTCTTCCTAACGTCATCCTCCCGCTCCCAGGTAGCCTTGCTATCAAGATGATTACCCCACAAGACTTTGACAAGGAGAATCTCCTTGTTTCGCAATCGCTTGACATCTCGACATATAATTTTGATTGGGGCCTCCTCGTAAGATAGATCCTCACGAAGCGGAAGTGCTTCGTGCTCATTAATGTGCGTGGGGTCTGGCGTGTACTTTCTCAACATAGATACATGAAAAACGTTATGCATAGCGACAAGAGTGGGTAGTCACGCCAACCTGTACGCTACAACCCCAATCCTCTCAAGGATTTTGAAGGAACCTATGAACTGAGGCTAAGCTTACCCCTTTTCCCGAACCTTAGCACCTCTTTCATGGTCGTTACCTATAGAAAAACATGTTTGCTCACTACAAACTCGAGATCCTTTCTTCAAGTGTCAGTGTAACTCTTTTGCTAGCTCTGTGCAGTAAGTAACCATGATTCGATTTTCTGGACTGTCGCATTGGTAACCTGAACTAATTTTGGTCCCATAAGTTGTTGGGCTTCATCCTCTTCCTAAAACACTTGTGTCCAACATCTCTTCCCATATAGAACCTCAACAGAGCCATATGAATTTTTGCTTGATAACTGTTGCAATAAGCAACTTCCATGAGGGATAGGTGGTCATTCCATCAATCAACGAAATCCATTACACACGCATTGAGCATGTCCTCTAATACTTGATTCAATCTTTCCATCTGTCTGATGATGGATAGTTGTATTGAGACGAGGTTGGGTACTCGAGTCTTTCTGCAAAACCTTCAAAAAAAAAAAAATGAAAGGTAAACCTAGCATCCTGAACAAACATAGTGGGAGTAGGCTCCCCATACAACCGAACTATTTCTCAAACATACAACTGAGCCAATTGATCCACTCGAAAAGTGCTCTTAATCGGGATGAAGTGAGCTATTTTTTTTTGTCTTTCAACAATGACTCAGATCACATCAAAACCACGTCGAGTCTAAGGTAGATCGGATATGAAATTCATATTCACTTCCTCTCATTTCCACTGGGTATGTTTAAGGGTTGCAGCATCCCTGCAGGGCGTTGTCTTGGGGCTTTCACCCACTCAGACGTTAGACATTCACTAAGCCAATTGATCCACTCGAAAAGTGCTCTTAATCGGGATGAAGTGAGCTATTTTTTTTTGTCTTTCAACAATGACTCAGATCACATCAAAACCACGTCGAGTCTAAGGTAGATCGGATATGAAATTCATATTCACTTCCTCTCATTTCCACTGGGTATGTTTAAGGGTTGCAGCATCCCTGCAGGGCGTTGTCTTGGGGCTTGGGGACAATGTCACACAAAGTATGTGACGTCTTTTTTTCATTCCTAGCCACCATTAACTGTTCTTCAGGTTCTGATACATTTTTGTACTACCAGGGTAAAATGTGTAGGACGTGCCATGTGCATCAGGCATAACCTCCTTAAGGATTTCCTTATTCCTAGGTACATACAAGTATGTCTGCCACAAAAGCCCGCATTCATATGAAATTAAGAACCCCTGAGCTATCTTAGCCTCTTGGGTGTCACAAACTTTGTGGATGGGCATCTATAGACTTTGTATCAATGATGCATTTATGAAGTGTGGACGGTACTGTCAACTGAGCTAGTTGTGCAGTGATATTCTTAACTATTAAATCAATCTCAGCTCTTAGGATCTCCTCTTGAAGCTTGCCCTGTTAAGTGAACAATGCAGAGATGTGAGCTGTCTTTCTACTCAAGGTATCAACTACCACATTAGCCTTGCCAGGATGATATAGGATCTCAACATCGTAGTCTTTCACTAGCTCAAGCCACCTCCTTTGTCTCATATTCAACTCCTTTCTGAGTGAAAAGAATATATTTAAGGTTTTTGTGGTTAGTGTACACTTAGTCTCACCATACCGATAATGCCACCATGACTTCTCTGCGAACACCATGACACCTAGCTCCAAGACATCGGTAGGATAATTCCACTCATATTCCTTTAACTGTCTAGAGAAACGAACGCAATTAATTACTCATTCTACATAAGCACACAACTCAAGCCCTTAGCTGAGGCGTCACTATACACTACGAAGATTGGTGCAGTCACCTTCTTTTTCAACTCTTGGAAGTCCACACAATTTTTTTTTTTTTTTTTTTTTTTTTTTTTTTTTTTTTGTTGTCAAATGAATCTTCGCGACCGAAATTTTCAAAAAGTCTAGGACAAATCTCATGTAGTAGCCAATCAAGCCAAAAAAACCTCTTACCTCTATCACAGTTGTCGGCCTTGGCCACCACATGACAGCTTCAACCTTAGCTGGATCCACAAAAATTTCCCCTCTTGAGACCGCATGTCATAAAAATGCTACTTCTCATAGCCAGAATTCACATTTAGAAAAGTTGATATACACTAGAGGCATTCTCAAAAAAGTCAAAACCATTTGCAGGCAATCTTCATGCTTTGCTTTGGTCGTAGCAGGGTCCACAGTTATTCCCTGCCTGGATACCACGTGTCCAAGGAAGACCACCTCTTGCAGTCATAATTCGTACTTAGTGAATCTAGCATATAATAGGTAAGTTCTAAGTAGAATTAAAACTTTCTTCAAGTGTTCCTCGTGCCCCACTTCAGACTTAGAACACTCCAGAATGTTGTTAATGAACATAATCCAGAATTTCTCATTTGTTTATCAACTCCATGAATATTACGAGAGCGTTAATTAAACTCAAAGACATGACTATGAACTCATAATGTTGATTGTGGCTTCTAAAGGTTGCTTTACGTATGTATTCCTCTCTAATTCACGTGTGGTGACATCCTTACCTTATCAAGACGATCTTTACTACTCCAAAATAGCCTCGTAGTGTCATCTCATTTGCCCAACTTTCTTCTTAGCGAGACGTTCTATTACGTAACTCGCTTGAGTACTAATACTCATCTAGGCCAAGTACGGATTCTTTTGGAAGTAAAGATCCTTACATAAGTTCTCTACGTTCACCTAGGTTAACCCCCTATCGTATCTTTTATGATTGAGCTAGACACATTTTCTCTCATAGTGATATCTCATCACTGGCTCTTTTTCAAGCACGTGAACCTTTCAAGTTCTTGTACTAGATCTTAGGGAACTCTCTGAAAACTCTTGTATGGTAGCTAGCCTCCCTCGAACTTCTAGGGTGCTACGTCTAGTGTCTTCTCTAAGACATATCATGTCTCTGCTAGTCTTACTTGTTTACAAGTCACCACGTCACTATCCTTCAGGTAATTTCCAAAATCACGTTATTTGGAAGTTCCACCTCTACTTGACAATGCTTCACAAGTCTGGCATTACACTCATGGGTGAAACTGGAGTTCTACTCTTTGTAATCCAGATAACCTAACACAAATGTTGGTTCTTACTATCGCCCATCTGGACTTTCTTCCTTCAGACAACGAAGGCCTAGCCATAGCTCTTTATTTTTTTTTCTTGCTATTCTCACCCCTAGGGTTCACTAGACTATCTCGACAGTTTAACGTCCTACACCTTGTGAGAATGCATGCCCTGACCAGAGGATAGGTTACAACACAATTTCATGGTCCTGATAACCACGTACTGCTTTTGAACTTGGTCCTCTCCACCAAGGTCCAAAGCGACTTGTCATCCTATTAGGTGATCTTTAGTAGGAATATCCTAAACCCCGTGACTCATTAGTTTCATAAAAGCGTACATCTCACTTATGAAAGTCCATAAACCTGAATTTATCTTATGAAGACTCCAACCAACCTTGGCCATGGCCTCCATAGCTTCACTCTCTCTGTTAGTGAATCTTATTTCTTGACTACCAACTTAACCAAACTCACTCGTGAAAATGGTTTGCTTGAGAGTTGCTTAATTTCTACCGTGGCCGCCCTTACTTGTAAGAATGAATATTATTTGGGTCTACTATGTGGTTTGCACCAAGACAACTCTATACTGTCTATGCCTACTACGTGGTCTCCATGGAGGCATGCTTGACATCTAGAATTATTGTCGTGGGAGGCATGGTCATAGGTATATCATCTCGTACTGGGCCTTAAAAAGTCTCATATACATTTCTATAGGTTGGACGTCACGCACTCTGCGGAATCACCTTTTTGTCTTCCTAAGGCCAGTAAACTAAAACATGACCCCTCTTGACCTCCTCACAATAACTCGAATCTAGCATCAACATATAGAGGGCATATTCCCTTTTAACACCCTAAGGCGTTAACCCAAAACACACATCAAGTTCTTAGTGGCGTTACATCATATCATAACCTATTAAACAAGGTTAGACTGCATACCTGGTCGCGGCGAGGCATGTCGTCGAGCTGAGTCACAGAGGTGTACGACTCTCTATCCTAGAAAAAAAAGTCTATAGAATAAAAACCACGACTGCCTTGATACCAATCATAACAACCCAGATCCACCGCTAGCAGATATTGTCCTCTTTGGGATTTCTCTTTCGAGCTTCCCTTCAAGGCTTTAAAACGTGTTTGCTAGGGGAAGGTTTCCACCCCTTATAAATGGTGGTTTGTTCTCCTCCCTAACTAATGTGGGACATTAAAAAAAAAAAAAAAAAAATCCAAGATCGTATATAAGATAGGAGAAAATTAATTATTTTTAAGTACGAGTTTGTAGTTGTTGGATGGGTTTATCAACAACCACCTTTGGATGATAAGTAGGCTAGCACTCATTGTGCCAACTTGATAGAGAGAAATCGTTAAGGTTGCACGTTAACTTCATATATCGATTACCACTGCGTAGGTTAAGCTAGCTATCTAAGATAAACACAACAAGAATAATACCCCTCGAGCCCAGTGTTAAGTTTGTGGTCTTTTTCTAGATCAAGGCTAAGATAAGAGTCTACAAATAGATAAGAGCCTACAAATAGGTTGGTTTCATAGTATATTTGTATATTCACCCCTTTTCCTTTTTTACGTTTAGGTCTCACAAGCTGTTGGTTGAGGTGGAGTAGCGTCTAAGAGTTGTACAGTCACGGAGGGGGTCGTTCTAGAGCATCAGTTCATTTTTGTATTTGAGTCTTTCATTTTTTTTTTCTACGGTAAACTATATCCCCAACCAATTTTTCCATGTTTCTTTTTGGATATAACTTTTTATTTAATTTTAGTGTTAGCTTGTATTTATTTCAATTAAAGTTTTATCAAAATTTTATCTTTTATTTTATTTTACTTTTTTTTATTTTTTTTTCCTTTTGTCTTCGTCTTTTGTGTAGGGTCCAACATTCGAAGCCTCGAAAATCGGATCATGACATCAAAAAAGACCATGAAGCTACAATATATCAAGTGAAACTTTTAATAAGATATAATGAAAGTTGTAGGATTTTTTTTTTTGTTTCTTGTTAAAATTATATTACCTATGTGTGTTGAGTAACTATTTTCAATTTTATTATTCTCTTGTTAAGAAACATTAGCCCATTGTCCATAATTAAAAAAAAAAAAAAAATAAAAAAAAAATCATTGTTTTTTTTTAACTTTAATTTATAAACGATATTAAAATTTTGAAAATAGACATTTTATCAAGAGGTGAAAATTCGATTGATAAGTTGAGATATAATGGAAATTTTGGGCTGGTTTAATCTCCCAAAATATTAGAATAAAAATGGGTAGTCTAAAAAATGTTGAGAAGTGGGGGTTGGCCTCCACTACAAAAGGGAGATCCCTCACTCCATTTTAGCATCCCACGTGAACGGTCAAGCTAGTCGGATATTACACTTTCTGACGGCTCAAGGTTAGCATTTAGCCTGATTTGGCTTCTGTCTGATACGTTCGAACCATTTTCTCCTAATTTCAATTTTTCAGAAGCGTTTAAAGTTAGTGTAACTACCTTTTACTTAATTTAAATTTTTAGAGTTAAATGTGAAGTATTTATGCATAGTAAAACTTAGTCCGTTCAAATTATTGTAAGTAAATTTAAATTATTTTATGTAAAATTAGGCTTAATAGTAGAAGTAAATTTAAATTACTTTAAGAAAAATTAGGAGTAAATTATTTTAGGAGTAAAATTAAATTATTTTAGGCTTAACTAGTTGAGTTAGATTAAATTATTTTAGGCTTAACTAGTTGAGTTAGATTAAATTATTTTAGGATTAACTAGTGGAGTCAATTTCAATAGTGCACCTCAAACACTCATTCTCTCCCTCTATTTTAAGAAGAAAATTATGCACAAAATCACTTGAGAACATAAATGTTGAAAACTTCTCAATTAACTCATGCCCTTCATTGATGTTATCTCCCCAGGGAGCATACCTGTTACTATAAGTAAGATTATCTGTATATTAACTTCAAGTGATTAAATGTGTGATTATCTCCACAAAGAGTAAGTAGATGAAACAAATTAAGACTAGAGAGAGCATATCTGTTTGCCTAGATGGTAACCTAGGATTGAACGCCTATAGTAGTTTGAACACAGAAGATTTGTTATAGACGATTAAAGGGTGAGACCCTAGTGTTGTTGACTGATCTTGTAACGATACAAAAATAAATATATATTTATATTTATATATATATACAAATTTGGCTCGGTCGCCAAAAAACCTGCAAAAATTCAAATGAGATTCCAGAATTCTTGGACATGCCTTCCAAATCCTTACGACTCACCAAAAATAACTCCATACTTCTCCCCATCTTGTGCCAGATGCTCTAGACAAATGTAAAGGGAAAACATAGATAAAAATGAAGAGAGAGAGAGAGGAACCCGAAGAAACAACCACGACTAGTCCAACCAGAGAAACCCGGCACCCACATGACCCCAACACCTACCAAAAACCCCAAAGCCTACCTACATGGAAAAATAGGACAAACAAGCGATAGAAAGAGTTTAGGGAAGAGAGAGAAACACATCGTAAATTCATCAGCGAGATCCGAGAGTTGGGGAAGTTGAGAAATCAAAACGAATCCACATCCTTATACACTTAGATAGACTAGTGACATCGTGAGGTTAGAAAGTACATTAAATCAAGCCACAACGGTCCAGACACCATAAAAATGCAATGAGAATCGAGGGGAGAGAAATGGAGCAAAAATCACAAAGAGTATGGTATTTGATGACACGTGCTCGTGGTTTTGCACGTGTCATAGATCATATATGTATGACGTTATGAAATAGTACGAAAATACTATGCAATGTGATTGTTATGTTGTATTTGATAAATTGATATGCTTTATGATGTGATATGCTATGATCTGATTTGTTGAAAACGTTCTTGGGATATATTATGTGACTGTTATGATATATGATATGATATGTGCACGATATGGATTGTTGTGTTTGAAAGCATAAAAACTATATAATATGAGTTATATGTTTGATGAATGATATGATTAACATGAGAAATGACAACTAGCATGAAATACAACCCCGGCATACGCATGAATAATGATAAATGATATGATAAAAGTTATGAGATATGATATGAAAAATGTTATGATAGGAAGAAGACGCTAGTGGAGTTGTATTAAGGATAATTAAAATAGAAAGATATTGGGACCTCATGCTTATTGTGTGCTCATGCATCTTTCGAGCGAGATTTAAGAATTAAAATGAAACTTTACCAAATTAACGTAAGCAGAGATTTGAAAATAGGACTTGCTAGATCATATTTTTCTAATGGCGAACTTTTCTTCATGTGTCTGAAAGGTTGATGGATGTTATCGTTGGCCTCCCAGTGCTTGATGGATGTTTATCGCCCCATTAAGTATACGTGTGACTGTATGCATGAATATCTATATATTAACTTCAAGTTATTAAATATGTAATTCTCTCTATAGAGAGTAGGTAGATAAAACAAATCAAGACTAGGGTGAGGTATCAGTTTGGCCAGACGGTAGCCTAGGATGGAATGTCTCTAGTAATCCGAGCGAGTAGAAATTTACAAGACAACCAGAGGTGTGGCCCTAGTTCTCTTAACTGATTAAAAAACACAGGGACTCAAATTTGAGAAACTTGGAGACCTTAATCCATGTCAACATAGTTTTGTTATAAACTCTATTTTTGATATAACTTAAAGATATTGTATATTATGTTTAAAATTATTTATTATTATTTTTTTTAATGTAAAAACGTTTGTCGTCTTTTTATACTATCAAGTCAACTCTAGTGGCAATCTATGCGTCATTCTAGCTCAAAAATGAAGTCATGAAAGTAATGGTACTAGAACCAAAGGTTTCTCTATGATCCATCTCTAGGGACGCCTTATCGAGACCAAGTAAGACTTAGGTCAAGTATTCCCAAGGTTTTAAGTTATTGGGTGCATGATTGTAGGGTTACTATTTATGATAAGATTTCTCATAACCTTAAGACCCTGGCCATAAGTAAGTAGGGAATAAAAAAGGTAGAAAACTCCTTACCATATTTGGAATATTTTATTATTATTTTTCTTAAAAAACTCAATAATTTTTAAAAATTTATTCATCACTTTTAGTCCTTTTTTCCTTTTTGAGCCTTTTGAAATTCACTCGGGGCCACGAATTAAAAATCTAAGAGAGTTCTTTAGAAATTGAAAAAACAATCTTTTTCGTTACTTTTCTCTTTCCATTTCTTTGAAAAAGGCCTTTTAATTCCTTAAGATTACTTGGTAGGGTATAGGTGTGACTTGCTGAATCCCCTTGTTCTTGCCTAATCCTTTAATTTCATTCCTTTTAATCATTTGAGTCTTTCATGGGCGGCTTATTCTTGTTGAAGCAAATTCCCTTCATTTTTGGGTGTTACTCCTACGATCGTCCTGTGTTTTGGAAATCTGAAACAAAATATGGGTCTGGAACAGTAGTCACATCCATGACTTCGTGAATTCATGGGAGAGGGAGGAAAGACAGAAGAAGGAAAAAGGGACCAAAAGTCGACGGCGGGGAGCTCTTGAGAAGAGAGATAAAAGTTTCGGTAAATTCACATACAATCGTGTGGAGAAGAAAATATCCATTGGGTTGGGTTAGATTCTTGTAAACTGTGATTACAACCCCTAACTCAAATTAAGACAAACCCAAGCCTCGACCCACGAATAGTGCGAAGCCCAGCAGCCACAAACAAATCCCTGAAGCCCACCTTTAACGCTCGGCCCACCTGTACCATCGATCGCTTGACCCACTAAACTAGAATTTCTTGACAAAATGGTTAATTTATGATGACGGTAGTGACTCTAGATAAGTAGAATAAAGGATATGCTCCTTATATTAGAAATTTATTTTAGAGGGGCACAAATTAAGTTAAAAAAGACATGGATTAAGAGATAAAAAATTTGAACTTGCCACTTTTTTTTTTTTTAACAAAAAAAATTAAAAATAATAACCGAGACTATATGAAGTTGTAATAAACCATAAAGCATTAAAGAATTCTTCACTTTTGAAATTAGAGTATTAAACTTCTAATTAAACATTCAAACTATAATTATTTTTTATAAATCGCCATAGAAGTTGAATATCGACAATGACTTTTTTTTCCGTTGTATATTATATTTTCAGTAGTTGAACTTTTTCTTTTTAAAAAACTATCAATTATGTAAATTTAGAGATATATATAAACGTACGTATATATATATATATTTATATACTAAAGACGGTACCGTTGAAAATTTGAAATCATACATCACCTTTATTTACCTAAATCATTGGCCATTCAACTTGAGTATTTTGATAAATACTCCGTAAGTCACCCTGCTATTAGGGTTAGATGCAAGCACATACAATCATGGGTGGGACCTATCATATCGGTCTGTATTTCTTAGCCAGCTATCCTAAGTTGCTCTATACACTTTCTACACGTACGAGTATGGACCCACCAATCGGCTCGCACACCTCTTGGGCCCCTTTCTTGTTAGGTGAGCATTATCTGGGAGCTGTTGATGTCGGACACCCGTTAGGAATAGCGACCTTCGTAGGATTATAATAAATATAATTGTTGTTTCCTTGTATTGTAGTGTACACGTTCGTACCATCGTAAAAGATGAAGGGGTATCCCCCGATGCATGAACACACAATGATACCATGTGATGGTGTTAATACAAAAGGTTAGGCACTCTTAGAGCATCAATTATAGTAAATAACTAGAATGTTCATAATTATTAAAACTCAAGGTGTTTGAGTACTAATCTTTTGTAGTTCAAATTCTTTTTTACTCACGAACCGGTTTTAAACCATCATTAGTGTTTTATCCACTATTCTCCGGCCTTAGAACGGGATTGTGGAATCCAGTGAGTGACTAAACTTAGGAAGGATTTAACATATATGAAGAGAGAGTTTGTGAGAGTTTTTCTCAAGATTTTTCGGAGTAGTTCCATGTACCTTGATCACTCTATTTATAGAGTCATATTTTAGTCAAATATTTGGGATTATGTGGCAAGCATGCATGCTTGAGTTAACCAAATTTTGACACTAAAAATTCCACCCAAATTTGTGGGGTTTATTTGGCAAGCATGCAAGTTTGGTTAAACCAAATTTTGACTCATCAAAATTCCACTAACATGGATTTTTCCATTAACTGAAGTCAACCTTTTGACTTTCATCATTTTAATTAAACAATTAATTTGAATAATAAATTTCAAAATGCCAATTCCAATCAATTTCGACACATATTTGATTAAAATATTTAAATCTTATTTAAATATCTTCGATTCTCTATTTTTGTTTAATTCGTAAATAAAACAAAAATGTGGTTAAATATATTGTATATATGTAGCGCATATTTCCTAATTTGAATTTGAACACTTCGAACTCACTCGTCTTGCTGTTCTATGGTTTAGTCTGATATGAGCTAGCAGAGGGACCTAATGGACCTATAGATCATGGGCTCCAACGATCCAAGATTAACCGGTTGAACTCATTAATCTTGTTAACCAACATTTGTTAACTACTAGAACACTCTACTATAGCCTAGTAGTTGCACTCCCCTCACTATAGATTTATTTCTATACATTTGATATAACCATGATTAGTAAGTCGATCCTTCACAGGTTGTTCGTAACTAGAGCTGGGTCAATTTATCGTTTTACCCATAAAGTTAATTCTTGTTCCTTAAGTCCCACTTATCCTCTAATGAACAATTGATTTATTGTCCAACCACCAAATTGAATCCCTCTCGGGCCAATGAGAGGGTAGGGCCTCTTGTTCAAGACCTGGAGTCAGTACTCAACCTCTCTACTATCTCTAAAAGCGGGTAGAAGTGAATTCTATCTTGCACCCTATGTCCCAGCTATTCACTCAGTCTTACCCTTGAAATGGGAGGCTTATTGAGTTCAACTCGGGCCACTCTCACCCATACAAATCTATGGATAATTTTGAATAAATAGGAGTTCATAGTTAGCTCAGAATTAAGGTCAAGTTACCCAGATCATCGAGTGAAAAAAAAATCAGTCTCAACAGTAAACAGTATTATAAAGTGAGAGTGGTTTTCTTCATGGTCCGATCTTATGCAATACTCACTGCATAGGACGCCCCCACTCACATGTCTCCATGATAACTCTGTAAAAGTAGAGTCATATCAAGTCTTTTTGTAGTTAATATTGCACTCGTATTCACCATTCATTTATTACCCCATTTATTATATTTAGTGAGCATGAAATCATTTATTGTGGTCCAACATGAAAAAAAAATATGATTTGGCATAAATCGATCTTGATTGTACATTTAATTGAGTTATGTGGTAAAATTTCAGATATTTATGCTGAACCATGAGGGAGTAGCAAATCTAGAAATAAATGGGGATAACATGAAAATTTTAAATCTACATCAACAGTCCAAGTGGGTCATTTATTACCCAATGAGGAACATCCTATGTGGACAACTTACGCCCTAAGGGGAACTCATGCTCAATATAAAAGGAAAAAAACACCAAGAGGAGGGTAGCCACACTTTGGGGACAAAAATCGAATTACACAGCAGCAGCCTCTGCTGCAGTAAACTGCTATGAAACCAGAGAAGAAGAAGAAAACCCTAATCCAGCAATTGTTGACAGCAGAAGGAAAAGGAGACCAATAAGGATTGATTAGGGCAAAGAGGTGGACGTGAGAGCTCAAGAGGAGGGAACTTCCATTGACGACCGACAAAAAACCGGGATAACTCTCTATTTCCTTATTCTTTTTCTTATTCCATCAACTTTACATGATGAAGATGCAAATTCCTTTGTTTAATTCAGTTTGTATGGAGAGTTAAACTTTATAGGGGAGACGAGAGAGTTTTATGTAGTTTAAGTATGTTGACGGTATGATTTTAGTTTACTAAAGAGTTGTTGTTAATGATTTACATGTGTGTTTAATTAGCTACTTTACAACATACATAGTTGTTTTCTTATTAAGGAGAAGAGAGGGAGCAATGAAATCCTCTTTAATGCTCTAGTTCCATAGCAAGGAGACTTGAAGGGTAATAGAAGGGTTAGGAATAATTCTTCTTTTAAGAGTCTTGTTAATAGAAATTAGAACTATTATGGAAATAATCACCATTCATGACCCTCGGAATTGGGCTTGGGAATCTATTAAAAGGAACTAAAATCTACCACAAAACTCAACAACTTAACTATTTAATCTCTCTTAGCGGAACCTTCCTCATTATAGTTGATTTTCTCATCATTTTCTATTTTTCGATGGCAGTGACACTCTGTTTTAGTTTTGTTTATGTAGTTAAAATCACCCACACCCATTTCAATGTTACCCAAAAACTCATTTAATTTCCAGCAAATAAAATTAACCAAAAGAGAGATTCCCTGTGGAATCGATAATTTACTTATTACTTGCTACTTGTGATGGTGTATACTTGCACTTTTTCTTATGAATTTTACATCATTTTATTATATACATCCATAAGCGATCACTCCATATGTACAATTTAGTGATCACATTGTTTATATCATATACAAAAGTGAGTCGCATCCATAGTATCCCTAGGATCGAAGGCACCCCTCTCTTTTAGGAGGATTTGCAGCATGTCAAGCCTTGGTAAGGTTCTTCTCTTTGCATCGAATTAAACCACATGCTCCACCGCTTGTGCGGGCCCCCGTCAATTCCTTTGAGTTTTATTCTTGCGAACGTACTCCCCAGGCAGGATACTTAATGCGTTAGCTACAGCATTGCACGGGTCGATATGCACAGCGTCTAGTATCCATCGTTTACGGCTAGGACGACTAGGTCAGGTACTCAATCTTATCCCTGTACTATAGATCATTTTTACTATATACTTTAACTTGATCCACTCTTATATCTTTACCTATAGTTCAAGTAATCATACAATAGCCAGAGTATTCTTAGTTTATAGGATTTGGATTAATGATCGTAAAATTCACTTTATTCAATAACAATCTTTACTGAATAAACATCAATAATAACTTTATTGAAAATAGAATATGTTTTTATTTACAAACTATTAGTTTCAGGACATAAAACCCAACAACATGAGGTCCCTTAACATTTTTCCTTTCAATATGCTCTATAAGAACCTCTCTAGCATTTTCCTTTATATCATATCATTCTATCATAACTTTTCATGTGTATATATCAGGTTTGTTCATTATTTCAATTCATCACGTTACTTGTCAATCATATCATATCATATATTTCATGATGGCAAACATATGTCATATCATAAATATCATACAACATTGTATAGAATCACCCAATCACAGAAGAACATCATCATACATCGTACATCATCATCATACAATATAGTCACACATCATAAATATAAAGAATAAATGACACATGTAGGGGCCACTAGGCACGTGTCGTCGTCATACATTAAACAAGTCATTAAACCTATCCGATAGTAAGACTACTTACTTGGTTGGCCTTAACGCCGACGTTCTCCATAAATTCGAGTACGTTTGCTTTTCATCCCTCGAAATTTCTTTTGGCATTATTAGTTGTCGTTTCCTATTAGAATGTCCATCTTGTTTCGTTAGAAACTACAATTTCTTACCTTTGTTTAACATAAATCGAGAAAGTGAACCTTATACTGAATTTAATTTCCATAAACAAGGTCAATTTCAGCTTTAGGAAAGTTAGAACAGTAAAAATTGGGCAAAATACCCTTTAGCAAGCCGAAAAGCTAGTTTCTGAGCCGCAAAGCCGAGCCTAGCCATCTGAACTGCATAAGCCGAAGAAGTTTCTAACTGCAAGAGCGACATGTGGCGCCATAAGGTGTGAACACGTGTTTTCCGGCGATCGTGTTTTTTTTTTTGGCCTTTAAAGATTCTATTTTTGTTTCATTCTCGAGAATGGTGTATAACTTCCAAATTTATTTCATTTTTGTGCTTGAAAGTTTTCTAAAAAATCTAGACTTTGATATTAAGGCTGACGTAATATTTTATTCTTCAATAACAACTTTTATATTTTATTGAGATGTACTCATTTATATATTAAATGTTTCCATATATTTTAGAACTTAAATGATTAACCGACATTTTGTAACAATAGTACTAGGCAAGCACACAACTTAAGTAGAAAAGAAAAGATTTGATGTGAAGTAAGGCAAAGGCGATGGATTTGTCTAAGGACTCCATGAATGAATGAGCTCGAATACCTTTGTTTTGCTATTATATAAAGAAAAACCCTTCTCATCTGCACGCCAAATGCAGTGGGAATAGTTGCATCGTTCTTCAAGCCAAATTCCCTTCTCTGGACAAAAAAACTCGAACGAAAACTTCCCATAATTGCTGTTATAGTTGCACCAAAACAATGTTGTCTGCAAAACATTCTCTTTCAATTCCTAACTTTATTTTTGTTTGAACTGATGAATATGCTTCCCTATATCTGAAAGTTATGTCAGATGGGCACAAATTCAATTGAAAAAATGAAAAAAAAAAATAGAACTATAAGAGCCTATATAATTACATAGCCATACGTTGTGCGTAATTCAACTAGTTGAGACCATATAAGAATCCATGAAGAGGTTAAGTATCATTCAACCTCTCCATGCCACATATTTATCAACAAAAAAATAAAAAATAAATAACCCCAACCTAAAAGAATTTGTAATTAAATCCTTGAAATTGAGATAAAAAATAAACATCCATCTAGATTCTTTTTTTTTTTGTATGTGGGATATTATACTTTTCAAATTTGAAATTGAGAATGTGGTTAAATAAAAATTTAAAAAAAAACTCTCAAGTCTATAAATTTAGATATACATAAAACAATATGGTCTCGTTGAATATTTGTCATAGTGCAACACCCTTATTTACCTAAATCGTTGTTTTTCGATTTGCAATGGGCCAGTAAAGGTACGTCTTGATAATTAAGAATCGTCACTTTCCATTGAGAATGTGGATATTGCATTGCAAAACAAGTGGAAACATTAGAAGTTGATGCAAAAGTAAACAACAAAATCATATTGAAATTATTCATAGTCTTCATTTTTTATCAACTTACAATTTGTCTGTGTTTCATTGGGATTGTTTTGAACCCCATATACATATATATTAACAACTTTTAAAGATAGAATTTTATGTAAAAAGCTATTAAAAGAAAAACTAAAAAAAAAAAAAAAATGAAAGGATAGTTAGGAGGATTTATTTGATAGGTTAAACTTTATTTAGCAAGGAATTACCCACATCCCAAAACTTAGGTTACCCTTTTTTCTCTCTCCCAACGGCCAATCATATACTTTGCCTAACTCTATTGGGATGTCTCCTTCTCATGTTTCTTCATTTTAGTGCTTCAATTTTTTTTAATAAAATGGAGACGTGTATATTCATTTTGAACTCTAGTATTTTATTTTTCCGATAACAACTTGGATATTTCATTACCATACATGCACTATTTAGTTAAAAGTTTCGGTATAATTGAGAACTCAAACGTTTAACAGACTTTCTTTTATTAGATAAGTATTGTAGTAAGTACACAACTTCTAAAGAAACGAAAAAATATCATGTGGAGTGAAGGTTATGGTTTGGTCTAAGAACTCCATGAATGAATGAGATCGAATAACTTTGTTTTACTATTATAAAAAGCAAAACCCTTCTCATCAACATCCCAAATGCAGAGCCAACAGTTGTATTCTTCTTGAAGCCAAACTTCATTATCTGGCGAAAACATCTCGAACAAAGATGTGCAAGATTGCTACTAAACTTGGACCAAAACATTGTAGTCTACAAAAAAAACTCAACCTGGAATTTAAACTGTATTTGTAACGTTAAAAAAATAAATAATAAATAATAAATTTGCCTAAAAGGCTCGTGAAATCCTCTCGGAAAAAACCCAGACCTCTCCTCCTTGTTTCTCTTAGTAGTTCCAGAGAGAAATCTTTGGCCAATTGGTACTCCATGTTCGAGATTTAACATTTTCCTCTCCTAATTCTTCTTC
>NW_019272143.1:43826-57257 GCF_002738345.1 Cucurbita maxima | reverse complement strand
AGGTTCATCTTCGGCTATTTATATGGATTTGCATCAAGAAGGGACGCAAACTTCTGACTGAGTCAGTACCCTCAGAGATTCGCTTTAAGGTCGAGCTTGCTGCGAAAGGAGCTCTCGGAGATCCGCTTTAAGGACGGTGAATCCGTCGATGATTTTTTAATGCGGATCACGGGGCTTGCCAACAATATCACCACTCTTGGTGGCAGCAGCGAGACAGAAATTGTGAAGAAGATGCTGTAGGTCGTCCCCCTCAGGTCGTCCCCGATCATCGACAGGAGGTTCATCTTCGGCTATTTATATGGATGTGCATACAGAAGGGACGCAAACTTCTGACTGAGTCAGTACCATCCTGCAGGCATTTTTGAGTGGATGCATACACACACACTTCGGTCGATCAACCCTTTACCTCGTTGTAGGGCCTTTAAATCTCGTCGAGTCGGTGTTGTACAGCGAGTGCGAGAAAACATTGAGTAGCTGCGAAAGGAGCTCTAAATCTCGTCGAGTCGGTGTTGTACAGCGAGTGCGAGAAAACATTGAGTAGCTGCGAAAGGAGCTCTCAGAGATTTGCTTTAAGGTCGGTCTCGCTGCGAAAGGAGCTCTCGGAGATCCTCTTTAAGAACGATGAAGTTGTCAATGATTTTTTAATGTGGATCACGGGGCTCGCCAACAACATCACCACTCTTGGTGGCAACATCAGCAAGACAGAAATTGTGAAGAAGATGTTGTAGGTCGTCCCCGATCATCGACAGGAGGTTCATCTTTGGCTATTTATATGGATGTGCATAAAGAAGGGATGCAAACTTTTGACTGAGTCAGTACCATCCTGCAGGCATTTTCGAGTGGATGCATACACACACACTTCGGTCGATCAACCCTTTATCTTGTTTACAATGTAAGAATAACTCACCAGAATCAGCCTCCAGTTTACCTCCTGAAATAAGGGAGGGAATAGAGGTGAGGGAGTGAGAGTGAAATCTAGTTCGTGAAGTAGAGCATCCTCCAGTTTACCGCCTGAAATAAGGGAGGGAATAGAGGTGAGGGAGTGAAATTTGGTTCGTGAAGTAGTGATTGAGTTTACCGAGTGAAAGAGAAAGAATAAGGAACAATCACTGAAGGTAATAAAGGGAAAGGAGAAGAGAAAGAATGAAGGAAATAGTGGGTCGGTCAGGAGTGAAAGCAAGCCAGTTCCGTAAACTCTCTCTCTCTCATGAATCTTTCGTCTTTCCTCTCCCTTCCGGTCGAGCACTTCGTTCCTCTCCTGTCAGCTAACTCCTGAATTTCTTCTTTTACTGTAAATAAAGGTTAGCTTTACCTCTTGTCTTGCTTGATTCTTTCAAACATTGTCATCTAACTTCTTCATTTCTTCTTGTTTTGTCTCCCTATCACTGTAAATGAATAGAATATCTTATTCGGATTCTTTCTCGTCAGGTTCAGGGGAAGGTTTTCTCTTGAGTCTTTTCTCTCCTTTCCTATATTATTGATGGATAGGTTGGCTGCACTTCTTTTGAGGTAAGAAGAGTTCCTTTTGATTCAATTGCAAGAAAACAACCTCTTTTTAGAGTTTGATACGAAGACTAAGCTAAACAGTCTATTTATACATACGGATTCCTCAAAAATTAAAAAAGAGACTATCATCATATATGACGAAGCATCACCATCACTTTGTCTGTAGGCTGTTGAATGCTCTTCTTCCTGGCAACAAGATCAGATCAAGAATAGCCAACTAGGAAAGCAAAGTCAGACTAGTGCCACACCCAAGGCACCAACACTGCTTATTCCGCTAAAATAGTAAAGAGACAAGACTTCTTATGCCGGAAAAGAAAGTCAAGTGCTAACGTGCAGCTCCCATTCCTACACCAAGAGAAAGCCTAAGAGAAGACTATGCTACCAGTTCTAGTTGGCACCGAAGCCAAGGGAAATTGAACATGAGGAATGAAAGAAGAACTTAGTCGTATTCAATGCGGGAAGACCCAGCCTCCCAGATCCGCATCAGCGAGTGGTGTGATGACGACCAACTTGACTGAAAATAATGATTTGAATGTAATTGCCTCAGGAAAAGAGAGAACAAGCGGAACAGCTTTATCTATTATATGAGAGGACGGATGCCACTTCCGTATTACCATTTATTTAGACAATCCCCGATTCTTACTAGACAAGATAGGGGTCAAGAGATTCTGATTAGTGTCAAATAGCCCTAGCTAGTCTAGATCGATTCCTAATAGGATTGGAAAATCTTTCTTTGTTAAGACATAGAAGAGATTGAAATTCTAGAGAAAAGCAAGGTTTGTAACCCCCTAACCCAGACCAAGATGGAGGAAATGGAGGGGAGATCAATGAAGCTAGGTGGAGAGAAGCATAGGTCGGAACAATTACTCGTTTGAATCAAGTTATTAGTACATTGACAGACCGGATGGAGCGAATTGAAATAGCCTTAGGTAATCTTCAAGGGAGAGAAGCACTCTTTAATGAACTAGTTGAAAATGAAGAAGATGACAATGTCATTCTTTTAGCGGGACATAGTCCTTGGGGAGGGAGAGATGTCGGTCGAGGGAGAGGAAGAGTCTGAAGAAGGGGTAGAGAAATTTTAGTACCAAAAAGAATTTAGAGTACCAGTATGAGAGAGAAAAAGAAAAAGGAGTCGGGGGAGTAAAGCTAAAAATTCCAACTTTCTATGAGAAATCTGATCCAGAGGAGTATTTGCAATATGAGAGAAAAATTGAGCATGTCTTCGATTGCAACAATTTCAGTGAAGAAAGAAAGTTGAAGCTTGTTGCGACTGAATTTTGTGATTATGCTATTATATGGTGGACATCTTTAAAATCAGAGTGGAGAAGAAATTATGAAGAACCAATTGAAACGTAGGATGAATTGAAGACATTAATGAGAAAAAGGTACATTTCTAAGCATTATTCTCGAGTACTCAAGCAAAAACTCTATACTTTACAACAGGGATCCAAAAGTGTTGAAGAATATTATAAAGAAATGGAGACCCTTATGAATAGAGCATGTATTGATGAAGATGAGGAAGATACAGTGGCTAGATTTCTTGGTGGGTTAAACCGACAACTTGCTCATCAAGTGGATAGGCAAGTGTACTTTGATATGCAAGAATTGTTACACCTTGCTGTCAAAATCGAAGGGCAACTAGCTTGGGAGAAGGAGAACTCCAAGAGGTATGGTATTTCAAAGTCTACTACTTTCAACAATTTGGAAAAAGAATGCAAATATTGAAAAGATAGATTTCAAAGTTGGAGGCAAGTATGATCTTGACAAAAAGAACAAAGCTGAGACCTCCAAGGGTAAAAAGAAAGCGGAGGAATATAAAGAGATTTGAGAAAGAAATAGAGACATCAAATGTTGGAAATCTCAATGAATTGGTCATCTTAGTCGTGATTGTCCTAACAAGAGAGTCATGATCATCAAGAATGGACAAGTTGTCACAGATAGTGAGGAAAGTGACCATGATGAGCTAGTTGAAGAGGAAATCCAGGAGCATGAGGAGGAACTAGAAGATGGGAGTCGTTTGGTACTTGTAACCAGAAGACTTCTTAAAACACAAGTTACAGAGAATGATGTTGATGATCAAAGAGACAACCTATTTCACACAAGTTGTTTAGTTAAGGGGACTCCTTGTAGTCTTGTAATTGATAGTGGAAGTTGCACCAATGTCGTAAGTACAATGCTGATTAAAAGGTTGCTAATTCCAACCCAACACCATCCTAAACCTTACAAGCTTCAATGGCTCAATGACAGTGGAACAATGAAGGTAACTTCTCAAGCTTTAATATCTTTTACTTTAGGAAAATATAAAGAAAGTCTTTGTGACGTTTTACCAATGCATGCTGAAGACATATTGCTTGGCCGACCATGGCAATTTTACAGGAGGATTATGTATGATGACTATTTAAATAGGTATTCTTTTGTAAAAGATGGTAGAAAAACAACTCTTTTGCCTTTGAGTTCTACAAATGTATTTGTTGATCAATTAAAGTTGGAGAAAAAAAGAAAGAGTTTGAGGAAAAAGAGTTGAGTGAAAAAATAGAGAAAAAAGTCAACGAGAAAACCATAGTGAAAAAAAAATAAAATTGTAGAAAAAGGAAAGAATGTGAGTTGTTTGGCTAGAGTTGGAGAGGTTAGAAGGGCAATGTTCTCACAAAAAACCATCTTTGTACTTGTATACAAGGAAGGATGTTTGGTCTCTAACGATAATAATTTGTCTTTGCCTAGTATGTTTCAATCTCTTTTGCAGGAATTTGATGACGTATTCCAAGATGAAGTCCCTAAAGAACTACCTCCAATTAGTGGTATTGAACATAAAATAGACTTCATTCTAGCGGCGATAATTCCAAATAAGCCAGCTTATAGAGCCAACCCAACTGAGACTAAAGAAATTTGAAGACAAGTAGAGGAGCTTATGGAGAAGGGCTATATATGAGAGAGTTTGAGTCCATGTTCTGTACCAATCTTATTGGTGCCGAAGAAAGATGGAACGTGGCGTATGTGTGTGGATTGTAGAGCCATCAACAAAATCACGGTGTGGCAAGACTACTTATGACCTAGAGAATTTGTGATCCACTCTGATCATGAAAGCTTGAAGTATCTGAAGGGTCAAAGCAAACTGAACCGTAGGCATGCAAAGTGGGTGGAGTTTATTGAAACATTTCCGTATGTCATCAAATATAAGCAAGGTAAGGATAATGTGATAGCTGATGCATTATCTAGAAGGTACAATTTTTTTACTTCTCTCTGTGCAAAAATTATTGGATTTGAGCATATTAAAGAATTATATCGAGATGACCACGACTTTGGAATTATTTATGCATCTTGTCTTACAAAAACAGTTGTAGATGATTATTATGTGTTTCATGAATTCTTATTTATGAACCAAATAATAACCATCCATAGTTTTTTTTTGCAAGACAAGATACATAAATATTTTTGAAATCTTGGTCATCTCTATATAATTAAGTAATATGCTCAAGTTCAAGAATTTTTGCACTAAGAGAAGTAAAGAGATCGTACCTTTTAGATAACACATCAGCTACCATATTACCTTGCTTATATTTGATGACATACAAAAATGTTTCAATAAATTCCACCCACTTTGCATGTCTATGATTCAGTTTGCTTTGACCCTTCACATACTTTAAGCTTTCAGGATCAAAATGGATCACCAATTCTCTAGGCCATAAGTAGGGTTGCCACACATGCAATATATGAACTAAAACAAATAATTCGTTATCATAGGTAGAATATTTTAATGTTGGCTCATTTAGTTTTTTACTAAAATATATTAAGTACTTTTCATCTTGAATTAAAACAACACTTATGCCCAAATCACATACATTACATTCAATTTCTATAATTTTATCAAAGCTAGCCAAAACGAATGATGGTTTGCTTAATTTCTTCTTAAGAAAATTTGATGCATTCTCTTGCATTTCTCCCCATTTAAAAACAATATTCTTTTTCACTAAGTCATTCAATAGTTCAGTTATGGTTCTAAAATCATTTATAAATCACTTATAGAGATTAGCAAACTCGTGAAAACTCCAAAATTTACGTGCACTTTTTGGTATTGGCAAATCCATAATGAATTTAACTTTGTCTCTATCTAAAGCTACTCTACTTTTACCAACTATGAAGCCAATAGAGTTAACTTTTTCTATGCAAAAACTACCCTTATTAAAATTAAATTTCTCTTTTCTATGTGTAATCAAAACTAGTTTAACATGTTCCACGTGATCAAGCAAAATTTTCAAATAAATTATAATATCATCAATATAAACAACATGTTTTCTCATATATTTTCTCAAAACATTATATATTAAGCGCATGGGTGTACTAGGAGCATTAGTTAACCTAAAAGGCATAACAAGCCATTCATACAATCCAAACTTAATATTGAAAGTTGTTTTCCATTCATCTTCTACGTGCATTCTAATTTGATGATATCCAGATTTCAAGATAATTTTTATATCTAGACACGAATCATGCAATAAACAAGCAAATCATCTAACCTAGGAATAGGATGTCGATACTTTACCATGATTTTGTTGATGACTCTATTATCCATGCATATGCACCAAGTTTCATCTTTCTTTGTCACCAATAAGTCTCGTATAGAACATGGTCTCAAACTTTCCCGTACATAGCCCTTCCCATGAGCTCCTCCACTTGCCTTCAAATTTCTTTTGTCTCGGTTGAATTGACTCGATAAACTGGCTTATAAGAAATAACAGTCCTTGGAATGAAATCTATTTTATGTTCAGTACCTCCAATGAGAGGTATTTCTTTATCTTGAAACATTTCTTCAAATTCCTGGAAAAGAGATTGAAAAATACCCGGCAAAGCCATGTTGTTATAGTTAGAGACCAAAAATCCTCCATTGTACACAAGTACAAAAATCGATTTTTGTGAAAACCTTCTCACCTCTACAACCGTAGCCAAATAACTCTCTCTTCCTTTTTTTCTTCAATTTCATCTCTTTTTTCATTCTTCTTTTTTTTTTCTTAGATTTTTCTCTATTTTTTCACTCAACTCTTGTTTTTCTAACTCTTTTTCCTCACACTCTTTCTTTCTTTTCTCCAACTTTAATTGATCAGCAAATACATTTGCAAAACTCAAAGGTACAAGAATGGTTTTTCTACCATCTTTTACAAAAGAATACCTATTCAAATAGCTATCATACATAACCCTCCTATCAAATTGCCATCACAAAGAACTTCATCTTTATATTTTTCCAAAGTAAAAGATATTAAAGCTTGAGAAACTACCTTCATTGTTCCACTATCATTGAGTCATTGGAGCTTGTAAGATTTAGAATGATCTTGGGTCGGAATTTGCAACCTTTTGATCAACATGGTACTTACAACATTGGTGCAACTTCCACTATCAATGACAAGACTACAAGCAGTTCCCTTGACTAAACACCGCGTGTGGAACAAGTTGTCTCTTTGATCATCAACATCCGTAACTTGAGTTTTAACAAGTCTTCTTGTAATAAGTGCCAAATGAATCCAATCTTCCAATTCCTCCTCATTCTTCTAGACTTCTTCAACTAGATCATTGATCTCCCCTCCATTTTCCTCGTCGTGGTTCATGATTGTACACACAGTAGTAAAATATGTTTGGGACCTCAGACACTCAACTCACTGATTTTACACTTAGGGGCACTCTTGTTTATACACACAAAGGTAGGTTGTTTGGGAAAGTGACTAAATTATGATCAAGGTAGGCTAATATATGGGTAAAACAATTATGATAGTAGCAAGCTATTCAAGGCAATCAAGATAAGTTAATTATGAAATGACAACAAAATAAAACAAGTGAACAAAAAAATAAGCGACAAAGATATTTTTCAATATAATTGCACACTGAAAAAAAGAATTTCAAAGAGAATGGTCGTGAAGATCGAACACAACAATTCCAGATTTATATGCTTTAGGGAAAAATGAGAATTGAAATTTATTTGATCATCAAATAAATGTGCAAATGATCTAATAATAAGGATTTATTAAGAGAAATATGATAAGGATTTTTTTTTTCAAGATCTAAATAGGATCTTTAAGAGGATGCTAAGAACAAAATAGAAAGATAATGAAGAACGATGGAAATGACAGTAAGAAAATAAATAACAGCTTTAAAGAAACGATAAATAATAGTGAAAATTAAAGATAAAATCAATTCTAGAGTCAGCCACAAAGATGCAATCTACGCTCTGATACCAAATTGATAAGGCAACCCTAATCCTCAGCCCAACGATCCAATCTTTGGTTTTAGCCAGAATCCTTGAAACAAAGTAATTAACACCTCCTTATACAAAATTTGGATCAACCAAGAGATAAGGCTAGAATTAGATTACCTCTTACAATCGAATATCTAGAAGCAAGATTTGGAACCTTGTTCTAAATTGAGTCACTCCACAATCTAACTTGATCAAGGCTTGATTGAATGGCTCGGGTGCAATTCAACCACAAGAATTGCTTGAAACTTAGAAATGGAAAATATGATGCTCGGAGTTCTAAGGGAAACGTCTTAATTTGAGATCTGAATTACATTCATCCACGAATTTGAATTTTACATAACATATTGTGGGTATTTATAGTCTCCCGACAAAAGACGTTTGTGAACGGGATTTATTTGAGACGTTTGTGGATGAGATTTATTCCCGATAATCTTTAATCTCCACAAAAGAATAAGTCAAATTGACCATTTGACTTTTACATAATTTATGAAATTAAACATAGATTTTTTAAACAAATGTTGATGTGCTTGAGTGGCTAATGCGATAGGTTTGAAATCAATTGAGTTTTTTTGTGCGTAGGTGTTGTTGACATATTTTTTTGAATCTTCTTGGCAATAGGCTCATTTGGAACACCGTGATTCTTATCACTAGACCTTAGAAAGTCTCATGTACATCTTTGGACGTCTCGCACTTTGCGGCGTCACCTCTCTATCTTCCTAAGGCTAGTAAGCTATAAAATGACCTCTCTCGGCCTCTTCACAATAACTCGCATGTAGCATAGGCATAATTATAGTTACCACGTAACCCAAGGCAAATATAATATTCACACGCTTTACATCATATCATTACCTACTAAACAGGGTTAGACTGAATACCTGGTCGTGGAGAGGCGCGTTGTCGAGTTGAGTCTGTAACGGAATCGAAAAAAAAGGGGGTCGTCGGCAGAGCCAAAAACTGAGCCAAAATTTTCGCTCGCACACAACCCACAAAGGGAAGTCGAAGGCTGGGATGCCATAGAACTCGACCCCGACCTTCAACCACTCCGAAACGACCTGCAAAGAACGAAAACAGTGAAAAAAAACGAGAAGGAACAGAAAACTTCGACGAAACTCTGGCAAAGCCGAACCATACGAGATCAACGTCAAAACCTCCACTTTACCTCACAAAAGTAATCCCATAACCTTTTACACCGATCATGAGTAGATTTAGATTAATCATTTACGTTGAACACCATCGAAAAGGAAGACGAAACGTCGGACTTTCGAACTTCTCTAGATCTGGAAGTGTGAGGCCCTTACAAACGAAATCTGTACCGAAAATGGGGTTAGAGTGAAGAAGAGACACGGGAACAGAGAAAAAAGGAGGAGAAAAGGACGTCGAGACAACGTTATCGAGGAGAGAGAAAGGTCGCCGAAAAATGTGCAGGCAATCGAGCAAAGAGGACAAAGTTCGGCCCGAGGCTTGGATCCCGTAACCCAAACCGAACCTAGTCCCCTCAAATCAGCCCAAAGCTCATAAGCCCAGCTCGCCTACATTTTTCCTTCACCCGCGAACGACCTGTCACCTACGAACGACCCAACACCTACGAATGGCCTGTCACCCACGAACGGCCCATCACCCGCGAACAACCCATCACCCGCAAATGGCCAGCCACCCGCGTATGACCCAAAACCCGTGAGCAATCTGAAAACCCGCACCTCGACCCGAGACCCCTGCACACACGTCGCTCTCTAATTGTGCCACGTGGCACGTCTGCAGCGCGGCTCCCCTAGGCTCCGGCGGCTCAATCGGCTCGGTGGCGGTTTCTCGGTTCCGACGGCTTATTCAGCTTGGGAAACCTATTTCCAGCCCGTTTGTCACCGTTCCGACCATCCCGGACTTAGTTTCGGCCCTATTTAAGGTAAAATAGAAGATTTTAAGTTAGTATTTCACAAATTCAAGTTGGGAATTAATTATATTTGTGAAATACTAACGAAAGTGACGAATGAACCAATAGCAACCGACCACCAATGGAAGTGTAGAACGATCACGAGGAGCTAGGAGCTTACATTATATTCTAGGGAGTACTTCGGCTAAAGCCTACCAAGTAAGTGGCTCACCCATCGTAGTTTACGCATTATTTGCTTTATGTTGGCACGTGCCCGTGGATTTGCACGTGTCATTAAATTGTATGCTAGTTTAATGTGCTAAAGTATTAAATCATGCGAACGTGAATGCATGCTATGTATGGCGCTTAGCTTGGAACGTGAATGTATGTCGTTGATATGCTAGGATACCACACTCTTTCTTGTCTTGTTCTTGTTCTTGTTTCTTATTCTAAGTACTTAGGCCCCACTTGTTCTTGACTTGGTGATATGAACCAAGAGACATCAATCATACAATATGCTTCAATGAAGATGTGAAGAAAATATTGTTGAAATTATCAAAAGATATTTCAATTCATGCCACATTGAATAAGAATGAAGTTTCATGTTATAAATTTTACTGTTGAGACTGATTTTCTTTTCATTCAATGACCTAGGTAACTCGATTTTAATCCTAAGCTAACCATGAACTCCTGTTTATTCAGAATTATTCTTAGATTTTCATGGGTGAGAGTGGCTCAAGTTCGCCGACTCAATAGCCCTCCCATTTCAGGGGTATGATTGGGTAAATGGCTGGGAACGTGGGGTGCAAGATGGAATTCACTCCTACCCACTTTTAAGGATAGAAGAGAGGTAGTTCCCTTAAGTACTGACTCCAAGTCTTGAACAAGGGGCCCCACCCTCTCATTGGCCTGAGAGGGATTCGGTTTACTGGTTGAACCACAAACCAATTGTTCATTAGAGAATCGGTGAGACATAAGAAACAAGAAGTAACTTCAGGAGTAAAATGGTAAATTGATCCAGCTCTAGTTACGAACAACCTGAAAAGGATCGACTTACTAATCATGGTTATATCAAATGGACAGAAATATATCTATAGTGAGGGGAGTGAACTACTAGGCTATAGTGGAATGTCCTAGTAGTTAACGAATGTTGGTTAACAAAGTAAATGAGTTTAACCGGTTAATCTTGGATCGTTGGAGCCCATGATCTAGAGGTCCATCAGGTTCTTCTGCTAGCTCATATCGGACTAAACCATAGAGCAGTGTGACGAGTGAGTTCAAAGTGTTCGAATTCAAATTATGAAGAATGCGCTACATATATACGATANTTTGTTTTATTTACAAAATAAACAAAAAGAGAGAATCTGAGATATTTAAATAAGATTTAAATATCTTAATCAAATATATGTCGGAATTGATTGAGATTGGCATTTGAATTAATATTAAATATTAATTCAATGGTTTAATTAATATTTAATATTAATTAAATAGTTGAATTAATATTAAATATTAATTAAATAGTTTAATTAATCATTTAATATTACTCTATTTGAAATTAATAATTCAAATGGATTGTTGAATCAAAAGAAGAAAGTCAAAATGTTGACTTCAATTAATGGAAAAATCCATGTTAGTGGAATTTTGAGGTGTCAAAATTTGGTTTAACTAAACTTNATTTTGAGTGTCAAAATTTGGTGATCTCAAATTTGCAAGAACATGCAAACATGACTCTATAAATAGAGTGATCATTATACATGAAATGTCTTCTTCTTGGTGAAAAACCTTGAGAAAAACCTCTCACTAACACTCTCTTCATATATACAAAATCTCCCCAAGTTTAGTCACTCACCGGATTCCGCAATCCCGTTCTAAGGTCGGAGGGTAGTGGAGAAAGGAATTTGAACTACAAAAGGTTAGTATTCAAACCCATTAAGTTTTAATACTTATGAACATGCTAGTTATTTACTATAATTGATTTTCTAAAAGTGCTTAAGATCTAAATTTCTTCCGCATGTGTTATATTAGCACCATCAATGATGACACGTGCTCGTGGTTTTGCACGTGTCATAGATCATATATGTATGTCGTTATGAAATAGTACGAAAATACTATGCAATATGATTTGTTGAAAAAGTTCTTGGGATATATTATGTGACTTTTATGATATATGATATGATTTGTGCACGATATGGATTATTGTGTCTGAAAGCATAAAAACGATATGATATGAGTTATATGTTTGATGAATGATATGATTGACATGAGAAATGACAACTAGCATGAAATACAACACTGGCAAATGCATGAAAGTTATGATAAATGATATGATAAAAGTTATGAAAAATGATATGAAAAATGTTATGATATGAAGAAGACGCTAGTTGGGACCTCGTGCATTATTGTGTGTTGATGCATCGTGGGTAACCCTATTCCTTTACGGTAGTCTAGATGTGTATGCTAATAGGTAGGGGAACGATCATTATGTTTGACATCCGGAAGGTCGCTACTCCTAACGGGTGTCTAGCATCAACAACTCCTAAAGAATGCTCGTCAGACTATAAATGAGCCTAGGAGGTGTGCGAACGACTAGTTGGTCCATACTCACACATGTGGGCCTGTGTAGAGAAATTAATTACACATCCAACCGTTAGGATAGCCACCTTAGAAAAATAAACTATTATAATAGGTCCCATGCAAGTAACTATGTGTCTTTGTATTTTAACTTCAATAGGGGTCGCTTACTAAGTATTTCTTAAAATACTAAAGTCAAGTGCTACTCTATTTTTCAGGTAAAGGCAAGGAGCTTCTGTATGATCGCAATCATGAGACTGTGACAGATGCTTGGATAGTTTCGTATTTAATTTTTAGTAGACCATAGGTTAGTGTAGGTTAATTGCATTTCCATTTAGTAACATATAGTTTAGAACATTTCACTTGGATTGTTTTTCATTTTATTTCTATTTGTATTAGTTTATTCAATAGTATTTTCCAATCCAAAACTAAATCTTGTGAGCTAGATTTAAGAATTATAATGAAACTTTACCAAATTAACGTAAGTAGAGATTTGAAAACAAGACTTACTAGTTCAAATTTTTCTAATGGCGAACTTTTCTTCATGTGCCTGAAAGGTTGATGGATGTTATCGTTGGCCTCCGGGTGCTTGATGGATGTTATCGCCCCATTAAGCATACATGTGACTGTACGCATGAGTATCTATATATTAACTTCAAGTGATTAAATGTGTAATTCTCCCGGTAGAGAGTAGGTAAATAAAACAAATTAAGACTAAGGTTAGGGTATTAGTTTGGCTAGACGGTAGCCTAAGATGGAATGTCTCTAGTAGTCTGAGCGAGTAGAAATTTACAAGACAACCAGAATTGTGGCCCTAGTTCTCTTAATGATTCAAACTCAGGTAGTCAAATTTGAGAAACTTGAAGACCTGAATCCATGTCTAACATAGTTTTGTTTTAAATGTTTTGTTATGAACTCTATTTTGATATAATGTAAAGATATTGTATATTATGTTTAAAATTGTTTATTTATTATTATTATTTTTTTTTTGTAAAAACTCTGTCGCCTTTTTATACTATGGAGTCAACTCTAGTTGCAATCTATGCGTCGTTCTAGCTCAAAAATGAAGTCATGAAAATAATGGTATTAGAGCCCAAGGTTTCTCTATGATCCAGCTCGAGGGACACCTTACCGAGACCAAGCAAGTACACCTCTAAGACTTAGGTCAAGTATTCCCAAGGTTATAAGTTATTGGGTGCATGATTGTAGGGTTATTATTTATGATAAGATTTGAGATAACCTTAAG
>NW_019272143.1:28729-43679 GCF_002738345.1 Cucurbita maxima | reverse complement strand
AGACAGGAAGAATGAAAAAGGGATCAAAATTCAACGGCGAGGAGCTCTTGAGAAGACAAATAAAAGTTTCGGTAAATTCACATATAGCCATGTGTTGAAGAAAATATCCATCGGGTCGGGTCAGATTCTTGTAAACCGTGATTACAACCTCTGACTCAAATTAAGACAAACCGAAGCCTCGACCCATGACTAGTGCGAAGCCCAGCATCCAGAACAAATCCCTGAAGCCCACCTGTAATGCTCGGCCCACCTGTACCATTGATTTGCATGACCCACTACCACTAGAATTTTTTCACAAAATGATTAAGTTATGATAGACGGTAGTTACTCTAGATAAGTAGAAATCTAGGGTCGTTATAGTATTCTTGTTTGAACCGATGGACATGCTCCTTATATTAGAAATTTAGGTTAGATGGGCACAAATTAAGTTAAAAAAGACATAGATTAAGAGATAAAAAAATTGATCTTGCAACTTTTTTTTTTTAACAAAAAAAAAAATAATAATAACCTGGAGTTGTAATAAACCATAAAGCATTAAAGAATTCTTCACTTTTGAACTTAAAGTATTAAACTTCTATTTAAACATTCAAACTGTAATTATTTTTTTATAAATCGCAATAGAANAAGGATAGAAGAGAGGTAGTTCCCTTAAGTACTGACTCCAAGTCTTGAACAAGGGGCCCCACCCTCTCATTGGCCTGAGAGGGATTCGGTTTACTGGTTGGACCACAAACCAATTGTTCATTAGAGACAAGAAGTAACTTCAGGAGTAAAATGGTAAATTGATCCAGCTCTAGTTACGAACAACCTGTGAAGGATCGACTTACTAATCATGGTTATATCAAATGGACAGAAATATATCTATAGTGAGGGGAGTGCAACTACTAGGCTATAGTGGAATGTCCTAGTAGTTAACGAATGTTGGTTAACAAAGTTAATGAGTTTAACCGGTTAATCTTGGATCGTTGGAGCCCATGATCTAGAGGTCCATTAGGTTCTTCTGCTAGCTCATATCGGACTAAACCATAGAGCAGTGTGACGAGTGAGTTCAAAGTGTTCGAATTCAAATTATGAAGAATGCGCTACATATATACGATATATTTAACCGCATTTTTGTTTTATTTACAAAATAAACAAAAAGAGAGAATCTGAGATATTTAAATAAGATTTAAATATCTTAATCAAATATATGTCGGAATTGATTGAGATTGGCATTTGAATTAATATTAAATATTAATTAAATGGTTTAATTAATATTTAATATTAATTAAATAGTTGAATTAATATTAAATATTAATTAAATAGTTTAATTAATCATTTAATATTAATTAAATAGTTTAATTAATCATTTAATATTACTTTATTTGAAATTAATAATTCAAATGGATTGTTGAATCAAAAGAAGAAAGTCAAAATGTTGACTTCAATTAATGGAAAAATCCATGTTAGTGGAATTTTGAGGTGTCAAAATTTGGTTTAACTAAACTCATGCTTGCCAAATAAACCTCACAAATTTGAGTGGAATTTTGAGTGTCAAAATTTGGTGATCTCACATTTGCAAGAACATGCAAACATGACTCTATAAATAGATTGATCATTATACATGAAATGTCTTCTTCTTGGTGAAAAACCTTGAGAAAAACTTTCAATTTTATACACTCTCTTCATATATACAAAATCTCCCCAAGTTTAGTCACTCACCGGATTCCACAATCCCGTTTTAAGGTCGGAGGGTAGTGGAGAAAGGAATTTAAACTACAAAAGATTAGTATTCAAACCCATTAAGTTTTAATACTTGTGAACATGCTAGTTATTTACTATAATTGATTTTCTAAAAGTGCCTAAGATCTAAATTTCTTCCGCATGTGTTATATTAGCACCATCAATGATGACACGTGCTCGTGGTTTTGCACGTGTCATAGATCATATATGTATGTCGTTATGAAATAGTACGAAAATACTATGCAATATGATTTGTTGAAAACGTTCTTGGGATATATTATGTGACTGTTATGATATATGATATGATTTGTGCACGATATGGATTATTGTGTCTGAAAGCATAAAAACGATATGATATGAGTTATATGTTTGATGAATGATATGATTGACATGAGAAATGACAACTAGCATGAAATACAACACCGGCAAATGCATGAAAGTTATGATAAATGATATGATAAAAGTTATGAAAAATGATATGAAAAATGTTATGATATGAAGAAGACGCTAGTGGGATTGTATTAAGGATAATTAAAATTGAAAGATATTGGGACCTCGTGCATTATTGTGTGTTGATGCATCGGGGGTAACCCTATTCCTTTACGGTAGTCTAGATGTGTATGCTAATAGGTAGGGGAACGATCATTATGTTTGACATCCGGAAGGTCGCTACTCCTAACGGGTGTCTAGCATCAACAACTCGTAAAGAATGCTCGTCAGACTATAAATGAGCCTAGGAGGTGTGCGAACGACTAGTTGGACCATACTCACACATGTGGGCCTGTGTAGAGAAATTAATTACACATCCAACCGTTAGGATAGCAACCTTAGAAAAATAAACTATTATAATAGGTCCCATGCAAGTAACTATGTGTCTTTGTATTTTAACTTCAATAGGGGGTCGCTAACTGAGTATTTCTTAAAATACTAAAGTCAAGTGCTACTCTATTTTTCAGGTAAAGGCAAAGCGCTTCTGTATGATCGCAATCATGAGACTGTGACAGATGCTTGGATAGTTTCGTATTTAATTTTTAGTAGACCATAGGTTAGTGTAGGTTAATTGCATTTCCATTTAGTAACATATAAATTAGTTTAGAACATTTCACTTGGATTGTTTTTCATTTTATTTCTACTTGTATTAGTTTATTCAATAGTATTTTCCAATCCAAAACTAAATCTTCTGAGCTATATTTAAGAATTATAATGAAACTTTACCAAATTAACGCAAGTAGAGATTTGAAAACAAGACTTACTAGTTCAAATTTTTCTAATGGCGAACTTTTCTTCATGTGCCTGAAAGGTTGATGGATGTTATCGTTGGCCTCCGGGTGCTTGATGGATGTTATCGCCCCATTAAGCATACGTGTGACTGTACGCATGAATATCTATATATTAACTTCAAGTTATTAAATGTGTAATTCTCCCTGTAGAGAGTAGGTAAATAAAACAAATTAAGACTAGGGTTAGGGTATTAGTTTGGCTAGACGGTAGCCTAAGATGGAATGTCTCTAGTAGTCTGAGCGAGTAGAAATTTACAAGACAACCAGAGTTGTGGCCCTAGTTCTCTTAATGATTCAAACTCAGGTAGTCAAATTTGAGAAACTTGAAGACCTGAATCCATGTCTAACATAGTTTTGTTTTAAATGTTTTGTTTTAAATGTTTTGTTATGAACTCTATTTTGATATAATGTAAAGATATTGTATATTATGTTTAAAATTGTTTATTTATTATTATTATTATTTTTTTGTAAAAACTCTGTCGTCTTTTTATACTATGGAGTCAACTCTAGTTGCAATCTATGCGTCGTTCTAGCTCAAAAATGAAGTCATGAAAATAATGGTATTAGAGCCAAAGGTTTCTCTATGATCCAGCTCAAGGGACACCTTACCGAGACCAAGCAAGTACACCTCTAAGACTTAGGTCAAGTATTCCCAAGGTTATAAGTTACTGGGTGCATGATTGTAGGGTTATTATTTATGATAAGATTTGAGATAACCTTAAGACCCTGACCATAAGTATCCCCTTGTTCTTGCTTAATCCTTTAATTTCTTTCCTTTTAATCGTTTCGATCTTTCATGGGCGGCTTATTCTTGTTAGAGCTAATTCCCTTCATTTTTTGGGTGTTACGCCTGCAATCGTCAGTGTGCTTTGGAAATCTGAAACGAAACATGGGTCTGGAACGGTAGTCCCATCCATGACTTTGCGAATTCATGGGAGAGCGAGGAAAGACAGGAAGAATGAAAAAGTGATCAAAATTCAACGGCGAGGAGCTCTTGAGAAGACAAATAAAAGTTTCGGTAAATTCACATATAGCCATGTGTTGAAGAAAATATCCATCGGGTCGGGTCAGATTCTTGTAAACCGTGATTACAACCTCTGACTCACATTAAGACAAACCGAAGCCTCGACCCATGACTAGTGCGAAGCCCAGCATCCAGAACAAATCCCTGAAGCCCACCTGTAATGCTCGGCCCACCTGTACCATTGATCGCATGACCCACTACCACTAGAATTTTTTCACAAAATGATTAAGTTATGATAGACGGTAGTGACTCTAGATAAGTAGAAATCTAGGGTCGTTATAGTATTCTTGTTTGAACCGAAGGACATGCTCCTTATATTAGAAATTTAGGTTAGATGGGAACAAATTAAGTTAAAAAAGACATAGATTAAGAGATAAAAAAATTGATCTTGCCACTTTTTTTTTTACAAAAAAAAATAATAATAATAACCCGGAGTTGTAATAAACCATAAAGCTTTAAAGAATTCTTCACTTCTGAACTTAAAGTATTAAACTTCTATTTAAACATTCAAACTATAATTATTTTTTTATAAATCGCAATAGAAGTTGAATATCGATGATAGACTTTTTTTTTCCATTGTATATTATACTTCCAGTGGTTGAACTTTTTTTTAAAAAAAACCATCAATTATATAAATTTAGAGATATATATAAACGTACATATATATATAAAGACGGTGTCGTTGAAAATTTGAAATCATACATCACCCTTATTTACCTAAATCATTGACCTTCAACTTGCAATAGACGGTTAGAAGTTCTCCTTCCTTATAATTGAGAATTGTCACTTTCCAAGGTGACCCCCGAGATTGGAGAGATAAACAAGTGAAGGCATTAAAAGTTGATGCAAAAGTAAACAACAAAATCACACAGAGACAATTCATAGCATTTTTTTTTTGATGTTTTAGAATCTATAATGGCCCTAGATTCCTATTTAACCTAAAGCGGCTACTATATACATATCATAAAATATTTTATGGGAAAATACTTCATTCAAAACTTTATCATAAAACGTTTTTGTGGACTTACATGTTTTCTAGAAGGTCTTTAAAATAAAATACCAAAGATTAAAATGACATAAAGTAAAACTGCCCTATACTAACCTATATGCAACAAAATTAAATGCATACTAACCTACACTGTAGAGTCTACGGAATTAAAATTTTGCAAACTCCTCAATCGTCAGCCGTGCAGAGGAGCCTTGCCTCTACCTGAAAAATAAGAGTAGCACATGACTTGAGTATTTTGATAAATACTCAGTAAATCACCCTACTATTGGGATTAAATGCAAGCACATGCAACCGTGAGTGAGACCTATCATATCAATCTATATTTCTTAGGCAGCTAAACTAAGCGGGGTCAATTTGATGTGTATTTACTGCTCTACACACTGTCTACACGTACGAGTATGGACCCACAAGTCGGCTCGTACACCTCTTGGGCCCCTTTCTTGTTAGGCGAGCATTATCTGGGAGCTGTTGATGTCGAACACCCATTAGAAATAGCAACCTTTGTAGCATTATAACAAATATAATGGTCGTTTCCTTGTCCTGTAGTGTACGCGTTCGTACCATCGCTAAAGATGAAGGGGTATCCCTCGATGCATGAACACACAATGATACATGAGGTCCCAACATTTTTCTTTGATGGAGTTAATATAACTAGCTTGTTCATAATTATTAAAACTCAAGGTCTTTGAGTACTAACATTTTGTAGTTCAAATTCCTTTTTACTCACGAACTAGTTTCGAACAACCACTAGTGTCTTCTCCGGTCTTAGAACGGGATTGAGGAATCCGGTGAGTGACTAAACTTGGAAGGAATTTAGTATATATGAAGAGAGAGTTTGTGGGAGTTTTTCCGAGATTTTTTAAAGGGAGAAGTTCCATGTACCTTAATCACTAAAACATTAATTTTTCTATTTAATTAATATTTAATATTAATTCAAATGCCAATCTCAATCAATTCTGACATATATTTGATTAAAATATTTAAATATTGTTTAAATATCTCATATTCTCTCTTTTTGTTTAATTCGTAAATAAAAAAAATGCAATTAAATATATCGTATATATGTAGCGCATATTTTCTAATTTGAATTCGAACTCACTCATCACACTATTCTATGGTTTTGTCAGATATGAGCTAGCAGATGGATCTAATGGACCTATATTTCATGCTCTCCAACTATTCAAGATTAACTGGTTAAACTCATTAACCTTGTTAACCAACATTTGTTAACTACTAGGACACTCCACTATAGCCTAGTAGTTGCACTCCCCTCACTATAGATATATTTTTGTCCATTTGATATAATCATGATTAGTAGGTCGATCCTTCACAGGTTGTGCATAACTAGAGCTGGGTCAATTTATCGTTTTACCCTTCAAGTTACTTCATGTTTCTTATGTCTCACTAATCCTCTAATGAACAATTGGTTTTTGGTCCAACCAAAAACCAAATTCCTCTCAGGCCAATGAGAGGGTAGGGCCCCTTGTTCAAGACCTGGAGTCAGTACTAAGGGAGCTACCTCTCTTCTATCTTTAAAAGTGGGTAGGAGTGAATTCCATCTTACACCCCACGTCCCCAGCCATTCACCTAGTCTTACCCCTAAAATGGGAGGCCTATTGAGTCGGCGAACTCGAGCCCCTCTCACACATGAAAATCTAAGGATAATTTCGAATAAACCGGAGTTCATTGTTAGCTCAAGATTAAGATCGAGTTACCTGGGTCATTGAATGATAAGAAAATCAGTCTCAACAGTAAACGACATTATAAAGTGAGAGTGATTTTCTTCATGGTTCGATCTTATGCAATAGTCATTGCATAGGACACCCCCACTCACATGTCTCCACATGTACAATTTAGTGATCACATTGTTTATGTCATATAGAAAAGTGGGCCACATCCATAGTGTCCCAGGATAAGGTACTCAACTATATCCTTGTACTATAGATCATTTTGACTATATACTTGAACTTGATCCACTCGTATGTCTCTACATATAGTTCAAGTAATCATCCTATAGTCAAAGTGTTCTTAGTTTATTGTATTTAGATTAATAATCGTAAAATTCACTTTATTCAATAGCAATCTTTACTGAATAGACATCAATAATAATTTTATTGAAAATAGAATATGTTTTTGTTTACCAACTATGAGTTTTATTTCATAAAACCCAACAAACTCCCACTTGGATTAAAATTCTAGTGGGGTTTTATAAAGTTGAGTAGAGAGAAATACATAAATACAATAAAGTAGGGCATCACATACTCATGCCTTTTCTCCCACTTACCCTAGATTACATAACTCGTAGTTCTATACTCACTAGGTGCCCTTCAAACACTTTAGCCGTGAGGGGCTTTGTAAATGGATCAGCAATGTTGTGCTCTGAATCTATTTGTGTGATGATCACATCTCCTCGTTGCACAATCTCCCTTATGAGATGATATTTGCGCTCAATATGTTTTCCTTGCTTATGATTTCTTGGTTCTTTTGAATTTGCAACTACTCTACGGTTGTTACAATAAAGAGTGACGGGAAGATGCTTATTTGGAACGACTTCCCAATCAGTTAAGAACTTCCTAAGCCATACAGATTCTTTCGCTGCTTCACAAGCAGCAAAATACTCAGCCTCCATGGGGCAATCAACAATGCAACCTTGCTTTATGCTTCTCCATATTATTGTTCCTCCGTTCAGAGTGAAGACAAATCCTAGTGTCGATTTCCTCGAATCTACATCGGTCTGAAAATTTGAGTCAGTGTACCCTATAAGGTTCAAATCTTTAGCACTGTATATTAGCATATAGTCCCTCGTTCTCCTTAGATACTTAAGGATATTCTTAACGGAAGTCAAATGAGCACGTCCCGGATTGGACTAATATCTGCCGACAATTCCCACAGTATATTTTAGGAAATCACAACCAATTATATTTTAGATCTCCTAATTCTGAATGATTTAGATTGTCAATAATTTTATATGAATTATAGAAAAAGAATACAACAAAATGAATTGATTAAATTAAAAGCTAAGAATATAATGGTTAACTAAAGGAAGACAAAGTAAATAAGAAAAAATGAAATAGATATGGAAATTAAAAATACTGTTACCGGAAAAAGAAAAGAAAAAAGAAAAAAAAAATAAAAATAGAATGGGAAGATTTGGAGTAGGAATATATTAACAAAATTTGCCAAAATATCATAATTTAACCATGGGCAATGTAAATTAGAGAAATAATTTTATGGAGTTCAAACTTGAAACTGATGTCATGGGCTCACATAGGTTGACTTGAATTTCAATGGACTTTCATTAAGGATAACGACAGAATATTGGCCTAAGCTAACCAGGTAATGATTTTACTATCGGCAATGGTTATATTTGATGTTGACACGTGCCCTATGGTTCTGCACGTGTCATCTTCATAGTCCAACCCCTCTCTTTGGGTATAATCCTTTACTACAAGTCGAGCTTTAAAGGTCTATACCTTACCGGTTAGGTCTTGTTTCCTCTTATAGATCCATTTACAACCAATAGGTTTTACCCCATCTGGTTGATCTACAAGTTCTTAGACTAAATTGAAGTACATTGACTCCATTTCAAGATTCATGGTTTTAATCTACGGATCTCTATCGTCATCATTCATTGCTTGTTTATAGGTCAATGGATCCTCAACGCCATCATCATGTATGATGACTTGAGTTTCTGCCAAACCCAAGTAACGATCCGGTTGAGTTATAACCCTCCCACTACGTCGAGGCATTCTCAACTCTTGAGAATGATGTGATTGACCAGAAGTGCCATCTCCATCAACAACTCTTGTTGTTTTACCAGTAGCTTCTTTATAAATCTCACTTAATACTAGTTTGCTACGAGGTTGGTGGTTTCTTACGTGGTCTTCCTCTAAGAATGTAGCGTTTGTTGATACAAACTCTCTATTTTCTTGAGCGTCATAAAACAACCACCTTTCGTCTCTTTGGGGTATCCTACGATAAACATAATTTTGAACGACGTTCTAATTTCTTGGGGTTTTGCAACAACACATGTGTTGGGCATCTCAAAATCCTGAAGTGACGTAAACTACCTTTATGCCCTTTCCATAACTCACAAGGTATTTCTGAAACACTCTTAGAAGAAACCATGTTCAAAATGTATGTAGCAGTCTCCACTACATATCCTCAAAACAGATCAGGTAATTGAGCAAAACTCATCATAGATTGAACCATGTCTAATAGAGTTCTATTTCTCCTTTCAGATACACCATTTTGCTGAGGCATACTAGGGGCTAAGAGTTAAGACGTTATTCCATGTTCTATCATATAGTCCTGAAATCTTAAGTCCATATACTCTCCAACTCGGTCTGGTCGAAGTGTTTTAATAGTTTTACCTAATAGATTCTCAACCTCAGTCTTATACTCTTTGAATTTTTCAAGAGCTTCAGACTTGTGATGCATTAGGTAAAGATAGCCATACCATGAATAATCATCAATAAAACTGATGAAATATTCATACCTTCCTCGTACTTTGACATTCATTGGACCACAGAGATCTGTATGCACAAGTTCTAAGGTTTCTTTAGCTCAATAACCTTTTTCGAAAAACGGTCGTTTATTCATTTTACCCTCAAGACAAGACTCACATGGAGGTAAAGAGTTGTCTTCTAACTCATTTAGAAGTCCTCTTTTAACCAATCTTTCAATCGTATTGAAATTAATGTGGCCTAGTCTTAAGTGCCAAAGATAGGTATTGGGAGAAAGCTTTTGTCGTTTATTTTGAGTTTCAGCTGTTTTAAACATCTCGGTTTTTAAAATAGCCTTTTTTTCGCTCCATTTTAACATATATAAGTTGTTTTCTAGTTTTGTGGAACAAATATGAATACCTCTTTTGCAAATGAACACTTCGTTGATTTCAAAAGATAGTTTATACAATTGTTCTAATAAACAAGAGATAGATATTAAATTTCTTTTCATTTTAGGAACAAAGAGTACAATATCTAATATAATGAATATATCTCCAAAAAATAATTTTAAATTTCCTAATGATCTTGTTGAGACAACCTCTCCTATTCCAACCCAAAGTGTTATCTCGCCGTCCGCAAGCATTCTTCAGGAGCTAGTTTTCTGGAAAAAAGAACAAATATGATTAATGACCCTTGAATCTAGTATCGAAGTTGAGTTATAATACTCTACTAAACATATTTTTACAACGAGTAAATCATATTTATCTTGTTGTGTCTTTTTGACTTTCTTCTCTGCAAGGTATTTTGGGCAATTTCTCTCAGTGCCCGTTTTCATTGCAATGGAAACATTTCCCTTTATCTGCTTTTTGAACCTTGTGTTTGTGGTCAATAGGAATCTTATTTTCCCCGTTACCCTTCTTCTTTATCAAAACACTTTTAGAAGTTGAACGTCCAGACTTATTTTTTAGGACGATCCTCGTAGTAATTTCTTAGAGATAACAACATTTGCTTCTCCTGTTTGTCTCTTGTTCGTTAAGAGAGATTGATAAGTCTTTAGCTCATTAAGAAGAGCAGTCAAGTTATTTTCTATCTTGTTCATCATCACATTTATGCGGAACTGAAAGAAGTTCTTTGGAAGAGACTCCATGATAAAACTGACTTGACTCTTCTCATCAATGACAATGCCATTTTCTTCTGCCACATTGAAATGGACCATGATGTCCAGGACATGTTCTCTAACTGAGGTCCCTTCTTTCATACAGTAGTTGTAAATGTATTTTATGGCGTTATGTCTAAGGGAGAAGAACGGTTGTCCAAACATCCCTTTCAGAGATTCCATAATCTCTTTAGCAGTACCCATGACATCGTGTTTCTTAGCCAAAACATCAGATATGCTGTCTAAAATGTACAGTCGGGCTTTGTCATATGCCTTTGTCCATCTGTCATATGCATCCCAAACTGTTCGGTTTGCATTTGAGCTGGGGTTTGGAGGACATTCCTCAGTTAAAACAAACCTTAAATTATCAATTACAAGTATTGTGTTTAGGTTTGATTTCCAAGTTGCGTAATTGTTGTCGTTTAATTTCTCAGAAGCGAGTAATTGTACTATTGAGTTTGTCATGCTGTGATATAAAGAAAATTATATTACTTATTTGATTTAATCCTGTTTAATCCAATCAGGTTTAGCAAATGTAATAATGTACCCAAAAATTATTAATTTGCAATGATACTTTAGTGAGTTAGAGCAACTGCTACCGAGGGGCAGTTAATCACTTCTTCATTCAACCAAGACATTCTTGACTTAAACACTAATCCTAGAATAACTCTTGTTCCTAGTAATCGCTATTTTGGTCAAGAATATACTAACTCTTAGTAATTCTTCGTAAGTGTGACCCACCAATTTCAGACCTCAGAGATTGGTCCCAACAACGCTATCGAATATAAAAAAACCAAAGTTGGGAATGGACCTAAGAAATCCTATCCATTTCTGGAGTTTGCGTTGTTTCGACTCCCATGTTACGACCCTCCGAATGGGTAGTTGCTCTAGGGCAACATGCAGGTGGAACATGGGAATCTCATAGTGCAACCTAGTGGTGGAGACCATAGGACGTGTTGATATACTTCCTTCTCCCACTTATTATAAATACTTTCTCTATTCACCTTGTTATTGACTTATGCAAATACTTTCTAAATGGAAGACGCTCCTAAGGCGACACGAGGTCGAGCATGAATCTCACGGTGTGAATTTTTCAGAGAGCGTAAAAGGAAAATGATGTATCTCATATACCTTTTTCCTCCCACTAAGTATTTTAGATGGTTGGGTATACTCATTACTTAGGTATATTCCAGCTAATTAAATATAACTTAAGTCTAGGTTTTTTTCTAAAACTTATATCACTGAAGCATGCTCATAAAACTTGGCTAACTAAGCTCAAGTACTAGTCTGATTTCCAGGTAGTAGGTGTTTCGTAAACCATCAACTTAAGTACCTCGAGTCTTAGACAAGATTGTGCTAGGTGAGCTTTCTTGTAATAGCAATTTTATAAGACATCGACCTATTTTAACTATTAAAATTGATTGTGCTTGGTTCTTAACCTAAGTGAGCATGCACTTATCTTTATTATAGACTTTAACGTCTATCTCATTTTATGACGTTGAAAATAACCTATAACATGCATCTAACATGCTTTTTATAACAATTATATAATCATTCATTCCATGCAATAATATAACAATTTATATCTATCACTCATGGAACCCTCAACATGCATACTATACATTATAACACTTATAACATACTTGGAATGCATGATGCTTAGCATATGGTGGGATTTTAAATCTATATGACATACTTTATGCATATACATTTTCTATTTCATTAAAACATACATTCATAATGCATAAATAATTAAACACGCTAAAGTGGATTGGTTTTGGCATTTTAAAGCAATTAACTAAATTATTACATTGAACTGGTCCCGAGGATCATGAACCGAGTGAACCAACCCTTAAAAGCGCTGAACAGTACCCGAACGATAGAAAAAACACCCGAACCGCCTCTTCCATCTTCTTCTTCGGTTCAGCTTGCTTTCTCTTCCATTTTCGATCAATTACAACCTAAACTGGACTCTAATGACTCCATAAAAATTACATACCTTTCTTCACTCATTAAAGCCCATAAACATTAGGCTTGTTAAATAATTGTATCAAATGGAAGAATAAAAAAAATGCCAAAACCAAAAACATCCACTTTAGAAACCACAAAATTTCATTCATGAAATGGTACCCACCATGTTGAAATTAATGTAATTAAAGTGCCTAAAACTTGCTCTGATATCAATTGATGGAGTTAATATAACACATGCGGAAGCAATTTGGATCTTAGGCACTCTTAGAACATCAATTATAGTAAATAACTAGCATGTTCATAAGTATTAAAACTCAAGATGTTTGAGTACTAACCTTTTGTAATTCAAATTCCTTTTTACTCATGAACCAGTTTCGAACCACCACTAGTGTCTTTTCCACTATTCTCCGGCCTTAGAATGGGATTGAGAAATACGGTGAGTGACTAAAATTGAGAGGGATTTAATATATAGGAAGAGAGAGTTTGTGAGATTTTTTATCAAGGTTTTTCCAAGGGAGAAGTTCGATTTACCTTGATCACTCTATTTATGTTTGCATGTTCATGCAAATTTGAGATGATGTAGCAAGTTTGTGATGATGAACCACCACTAGTCATGTTTGCATGTTCATGCAAATTTGAGATCACCAAATTTTGACACTCAAAATTCTACTTAAATGTTTAGGATGATGTAGCAAGCATACAAGTTTGAGTTAACCAAATTTTGACCCTCAAAATTCTTCTCAAATTTGTGGGGTTTATTTGGCAAGCATGCAAGTTTGGTTAAACCAAATTTTGACACCTCAAAATTCCACTAACTCAAATACGGATTTTTCCATGAAATGAAGTCAACATTTTGACTTTCTTTATTTTAATTCAACAATTAATTTCAAATTAAAGTAATATTAAATGATTAATTAAACTATTTAATTAATATTTAATATTAATTCAAATGCATATCCCAATTAATTCCGACATATATTTGATTAAAATATTTAAATATTCAAATGTCAATCCCAATTAATTCTGATATATATTTGATTAAAATATTTAAATCTTATTTAAATATCTCAGATTCTCTTTTTTTGTTTAATTCGTAAATAAAACAAAAATATGGTTAAATATATCGTATATATGTAGCGCATATTCCCTAATTTGAACTCGAACACTTTGAACTCACTCGTCACACTATTCTATGGTTTAGTCCGATATGAGGTAGTAGATGGACCTAATGGACCTATATTTCATGGGCTCCAACGATCCAAGATTAATCGGTTAAACTCATTAACCTTGTTAACCAACATTCGTTAACTACTAGGACACTCCACCATAGCCTAGTAGTTGCACTCCCCTCACTATGGATTATTTCTGTCCATTTGATATAACCATAATTAGTAAGTTGATCCTTCACAGGTTGTTCATAACTAGAGATGGGTCAATTTATCGTTTTACCCCTGAAGTTACTTCTTGTTCCTTATGTCCCATTGATCCTCTAATGAACAATTGGTTTGTGGTTCAACTAGTAAACAAAATCCCTCTCAAGCCAATGAGACGTTGGGGCCCCATGTTCAAGACCTAGAGTTAGTACTTAAGGGAACTACCTCTCTTCTATCCCTAAAAGTAGGTAGGAGTGAATTCCATCTTGCACCCCACGTCCCCAGCCATTCACCCAGTCTTACCCCTGAATTGGGAGGCCTATTGAGTCGACGAACTCGAGACACTCTCACCCATGCAAATCTAAGGGTAATTCCGAATAAACAGAAGTTCATGGCTAGCTCAGGATTACGATCAAGTTACCTAAGTCGTTGAATGAAAAGAAAATCAATCTCAACAGTAAACGACATTATAAAGTGAGTGATTTTCTTCATGGTTCGATCTTATGCAATACTCATTGCATAGGACACCCCCACACACATGTCTCCACATGTACAATTTAGTGATCACATTGTTTATGTCATATAGAAAAGTGGGCCGCATCCATAATTGTTTATGTCATATAGAAAAGCGGGCCACATCCATAGTGTCCCTAGGATAAGGTACTCAACCTTATCCCTGTACTAAATTATGTCATATAGAAAAGTGGGCCTCATCCATAGTGTCCCCAGGATAAGGTACTTAGCCTTATCACTGTACTATAGATCATTTTGACTATATACTTGAACTTGATCCAAGTACTCAGCCTTATCCCTGTACTATAGATCATTTTGACTATATACTTGAACTTGATCTACTCTTCTATCTCAACATATAATTCAAGTAATCATACTATAGTAAGAGTGTTCTTAGATTATTGAATTTAGATTAATAATCATATAATTCACTTTATTCAATAAAAATCTTTAGTGA
>NW_019272143.1:4192-18689 GCF_002738345.1 Cucurbita maxima | reverse complement strand
GTAGTGAATTGGTTAGCAAAGAACAATGAAATTAAGAGAGAAAGTGCAAGCGTTGAAAATAAACTCATATGGTTGAAATGGGAGAGGAAAAGAGATGTGTATGAACACATTTGTGCTTCATTTGTTTCACTTTTTATAGTTAAAAAAAAGTGTAATGGAAGATAACAGTTGATCGATCCGTAATAACCAAAAAATAAATAAATAAATAAACCAACCCATTTGTTTGTATTTCTAATTCTTTCTTTCTTTATTCCTTTTTTTGTAACATATGATTTTGGGAGAAGAGTTTGTTGAGTATTTGAGGGCAGTAGTTGTGTGAGGGTTTGGGGAGGGAAGGGATTAGCTATTATTAATTAATTCTTTTTTACTGTGGTTAAATTGTTTCTAATAAAAATAGAATCATGATTCATAAACGTGTTAGTTTTTAAATTGAAAAATATATGCTTGAAACCTAGTCTCCGTTATTGCTCTTTAAAATTTTGAATTAAAAAAAGTAAAAGTAGAATATGGAAATTAATTTTCTATTATGGTCGTTCGGGTCCTTCACCTAGTCTAATTTTCATAATATCTCATGACCTAGCTCAACGGTAGTAGTTGGGGTCCGGTTCAACGCTTTTAAGGGTTGGTTCGGCCTGTTCGTGATCCTCGGGAACGGTTCAAGTTATTTTTAATTATTAATGTACTAATTTAGTTAATTGATTGCTTTAAAATGCCAAGACCAATCCACTTTAGTGTGTTTAATTAATTATGTATTGTGCATGTATGTTTTAACTAAATAGAAAATGTATATGCATAAAGTATGCCATATAGATTTAAAATCCCACCCTAGGCTAAGCATGTTTCATGCATTACAAGTATGTTATAAGTGTTACAATGTGTAGTATGCATGTTTAGGGTTCCATGCGGGACAGATATAAATTGTTATATTATTGCATGGAATGGATGATTATATAATTGTTATATAAAGCATGTTAGATGCATGTTATAGGTTATTTTCAACGTCATAAAACGAGATAGACGTTAAAATATATAACAAAGATAAATGCATGCTCACTTAAGGTTAACAACCAAGCACGATCGATTTTAATAGTTAAAATAGGTCGATATCTTGTAAAACTGCGGTTACAAGAAGGCTCACCTGGCACGATCTTGTCTAAGGCTGGAGGTACTGAAGTTGACAGTTTATGGAACACCTGCTACCTGGAGATCGAGCCAGTACTTGAGCTTAGTTAGCCTAGTTTTATGAGCATGCGTGAGTGATGTAAGGATTTTTTTTTTTTAAAATGAAAAGCCACCTGGACATCAAAGTTAAAAATCTAGTATAAATGTTATACTTGAAAAAATCACTTAGACTTAGGTTATATTTAATATGCTGGAATATACTTAAGTAATAAGTATACCCAACCGTCTAAAATACCTAGTGGGAGGAAAAATGTATATGAGATACATCGTTTTCTTTTTACGCTCTCTAAAAAATTCACACCGTGAGGTTCATGCTCGGCCTCGTGTCGCCCTGAGAGCGGCCTCCATTCGGAAGGTATTTGCATGAGTCAATAACAAGGTGAATAGAGAAAGTATTTATAGTAAGTGGAAGAAGGAAGTATATCAACACATCCTATGGTCTCCACCACTATGTTGCACCGTGAGAGTCCCATGTTCTGCCTGCATGTTGCCCCAGAGAAGCTACCCATTCGGAGGGTCGTAACATGGGAGTCGGAAGTAACGCAAACTCCAGAAACCTACAGTAATGGGAACTGCTGCCCATGTGATCAACAAGTTTCCCCAACCAAAGCTCGGATTCATCTTACCATTTGAGATACTAAGGGACATGAAACCTACAGTTAGTTACTTCGGATTATTTGCTATGTATTTTTGCCTGACCATCTAGGTAGCAAGTTTGACAAGAAAACAGTCAAGTGTATATTTGTTGGATACGAAAATCAAAGGAAATGATGGAAGTGCTGTGATATAACAAGTGGAAAATACGATACATCAAGAGATGTAGTTTTCGATGAAGCATCTTCATGGTGGTCCTCGGATTAGAAAGTCTTACCATATTCAAAGATCGAAGAAATTCTACAACAGATGATGGGGGAGCAAACTACGCAAATTCAATCAAATCTTGATGCGCCTGAAGATCCAAGTGACATTGATATTGACAAGCAAGAGCTGACTCAATCAAGCGTATATGATAAAAATGAAACGACACATCAACAAGTTAGGCGATCAAATGGAATCCGAAGGCCAAATCATAAGTATGCAAATGCAGATATGGTAGAAGATAGAGCTTGCGAACCAGAGACATATGAAGAGGCATCATAAAACTCAGTTTGGCAGAAGCAATGAAAGAAGGAACTATAGCCCTGGAGCAGAATCAAACTTGGAAACTAGTGCCAAGACTAGGAGATGTCAAACCCATCTCTTGCAAGTGGGTCTACAAAATAAAGCATCGACTGGATGGATCAATCGAGAGATACAAGGCTCGACTCGTAGCTCGAGGATTTTCTCAACAATATGGACTAGACTATGATGAAACATTAAGTCCAGTGGCAAAGATTACTAGCGTACGAGTCCTGCTAGCACTCGCAGCAAGTAAAGATTAGAAACGGTAGCAAAGAAAGGCAAAGAGTTGAACGATGAAACGACATAGCGATGAAGGTGCTACCGACATTGGTTTTCAACTTTAACCGTTGGATCTACGGACCCTTGAGTCTTGTTAAACATATCCAAATAGCAGCTCAATCAAACGATTGGATGTGAATATACGATTGATTTTCTTCTGCTGGATGGTTCTGCAACCAAATCTGGTTGCAGATTTTCTTTAATTACAATTTTGTAATTAAGTGAAACTTCAGAGGTATTTTAGTAATTTTCCACATTTTGAATAAATTATTATTATTTTTCTAAAAAAAAAATCCATAATTTTTCTTAAAATCCTTCATCCCTTAGATGTGGCTAGTAATTTTTCAGACCCTCTTGAAATTCCTTCTAGCTAAGGAATTAAAAATCAAGAAAGATCTTCGGTCATTGAAAAATGACCTTTTTGCCATTTTCACCTACTTTTTCCTTTCCAATCTTTGTCGAAGGGCCATAAATTCTTAAAATTACTTCTAACCCTATAGAAATGACTTGATTGAGACTCTTGTCCTTGCTTAATCCTCTTCATTTCTTTCCTTGAATCATTTGGATCTTACATGGCTGCTTGTTCTTATTGGAGCTAATTTCCTTTATTTTTTGGAGTGTTACATCATTCCTCATCACTTTGCTCCTCAAATCGTATTCATCAATTATAATTTTATACATGATCGTAAGATGAATTGGTCAACTCCTTACTGGTCTCTATGTGCGTACATCATCATGAATATGTGAGGTCCATTCTTTCTTATAACATTTTTCATACTACACCAAACATAATTATTTGATTCATAAGCATCATAAACAAAACCTTAAACCAAACCACCACCAAGAGATCTAGATCAGCTAAATAAGATTCATTTAAAACAGCTCTTGTTTTTTTTTATTGCATGACGGAACAATTTGATAACTATTTGAAAACCTCGTTTATTGTTCTTTCTAATCCAAAATGAATTAGAAATTTTGGAAACTCTTGGGTTTCAATTTGTTTTAAAAAATAACGAACCTTTAAATTGTTATTTTACCATCTATGATCGAGTTGCGAAATGTCTTATTATGGTAAGTCTGTATTTCCCACTTCTAATATGTCATTTCTCAATGAAAATGTTTATATTATTACCTTATCATTTATGACAGAATGTAAGGTGTCTTTTATATCATATATTTGTGTTATTATTTCCTTATAGAAACCCAACATTTTCCATCCATTTCTCTCAAAGTTGGAACTTCAATAAATGGGACTACTACACGGTGACTTGTCTTCTAATAACAATTGGTTGTGAACTTGGTTCGATGGACCTCCCCATACATTGTGTTAGCATTTTTGAATACTATCACAGTCGTACGTTTTCAACCATACAACGTCATGATTTTGACACGATCATGAAAAACCTTTTTTTACCTTACTTTATGGCTTCATTAGACTTTAGACAAGGTTTGCCACCAACCGAACATGACTTGTATAAAAACTAAACTTTGTTCAATCATACAAGTAACAACTCTAACCGACTTGCCTCTACTCTAGGCCAAGCCTAAGGCTCTACCTTACCTTTACCCTACGTCAAAATTCTTCTAATGCAATGTCGCATCTCATATAGTTGTTTTGATTATCAATCATGAGCAAAATAAGTTAACAAAATTTCATATTATAATCTATGTCCATAGGTAATTAACATGGTTTATATATCACTCGTACTAATCATATCAAGCTTTAAAACAAAGCAAAAAAAAAAAAGAAAAGAAAAAGAAAAAAGGAAAAAGAAAAAGAAATCGCACATGAACAACATATCAAAAACATTTATTTATTTCAATATTAAAATCAATCTTTCAAATTTATGGATAGATGGATTTTTTACCTGACCAGTTGTAGCAAATATCATAATTATCGGTTTTATAGTTGAACATACAGACATTTTCCTCACTCATATGCCACGAACATAGACTACTTTCACAATTATCTCTATCTCTCTTATCTATGTAGACATTGAAGTAATGAAACGAGTCATGCCATTGGAAGGAACAGTAAAACAATGTCGTGCCCCATAAGTTTGGACGAAAACTGAAGTCGTAGCTGGCCCAGGGTGCCAGCTCGTGGACACCCAAGTCATCATCGCTAGATTTGCAGTGAATAGTGAGCTGATTTTTAGATTTTAGAGCATTTGTTATCTTGACCATAATATTTGGATTTTGGAGGAATGATCCTTCTACCGTAGTGAATTGGTTAGCAAAGAACAATGAAATTAAGAGAGAAAGTGCAAGCGTTGAAAATAAACTCATATGGTTGAAATGGGAGAGGAAAAGAGATGTGTATGAACACATTTGTGCTTCATTTGTTTCACTTTTTATAGTTGAAAAAGAGTGTAATGGAAGATAACAGTTGATCAATCGGTAATAACCAAAAAATAAATAAATAAATAAACCAACCCATTTGTTTGTATTTCTAATTCTTTCTTTCTTTATTCCTTTTTTTGTAACATATGATTTTGGGAGAAGAGTTTGTTGAGTATTTGAGGGCAGTAGTTGTGTGAGGGTTTGGGAAGGGAAGGGATTAGCTATTATTAATTAATTCTTTTTTACTGTGGTTAAATTGTTTCTAATAAAAATAGAATCATGATTCATAACCGTGTTAGTTTTTAAATTGAAAAATATATGCTTGAAACCTAGTCTCCGTTATTGCTCTTTAAAATTTTGAATTAAAAAAAGTAAAAGTATAATATGGAAATTAATTTTCTATTATGGTCGTTCGGGTCCTTCACCTAGTCTAATTTTCATAATATCTCATGACCTAGCTCAACGGTAGTAGTTGGGGTCCGGTTCAACGCTTTTAAGGGTTGGTTCGGCCTGTTCGTGATCCTCGGGAACGGTTCAAGTTATTTTTAATTATTAATGTACTAATTTAGTTATTTGCTTGCTTTAAAATGCCAAGACCGATCCCCTTTAGTGTGTTTAATTAATTGTGTATTGTGCATGTATGTTTTAACTAAATAGAAAATGTATATGCATGAAGTATGCCATATAGATTTAAAATCCCACCCTAGGCTAAGCATGTTTCATGCATTACAAGTATGTTATAAGTGTTACAATGTGTAGTATGCATGTTTAGGGTTCCATGAGGGACAGATATAAATTGTTATATTATTGCATGGAATGGATGATTATATAATTGTTATCTAAAGCATGTTAGATGCATGTTATAGGTTATATAAAGTAGGAAGGGGAGGGTAACATCTCCCTAACTGGCGTCTCGCCTAGCTCAACAGTATCACACTAGAGTAGGAAGGGAAGTAGAGTATACTCGAATTCTATACTAGATACTGTCGGCTAAGAGGTCATCTCTCTACACCTCGAGGTCCTAATGTTGTTCTCTATATCTCAAGGGTACTTAAAACTATTGAGTTAGGGCCCTGGCTTCCAGATTCACTAAATCAAGCCTCCCAAGTCCATAACAGTCTATAGGGTTAAAGGGTCTCTCTTTAAGCGTCGCTCATGACACTATAGACCGTAACATCGGGAGGGTCCCCTAACTAAACCCAACTCATTCCCTACAAGAGTTCACCTTAGGCATATCACAACACTACAACTTATCAATTATATCATAAGTTCACACAATCATTCAAGAGGAGTTCATGTATGATTAATAATGCATACAATCGTACAAGCTCAACGGGGCGGTAACATCCATCAACACCCGGAGCGCCTCAATCCCAACAAGAGTTCACCCTAGGCATATCACAGCACTACAACTTATCAATCATATCATAAGTTCACACAATCATTCAAGAGGAGTTTATGTATGATTAACAACGCATACAATCATACAAGCTCAACGGGGCGGTAACATCCATCAACACCCGAAGTGCAGATACACAAATTCCCCCGTTCGCCAACATAGTATGAACAGATAGAAGCAGTAGTAAGATAGTCCCGCAAGCATACAAACAACGAGTACAAAATCTCACTAGGGCAACAAGTCCAACAGATATATATTTAATTCTCTAAGTATAGAGGATCATTAGATCTAGCCACCTACGGGTAATTTTCTCTAGCACGCATGCAAAACCAAGCGCACCCTACAAGTATTACTTCCTAAATTCGTATGGTTACTTACAAGTATGTCGCGTGCCTTTTCGAGCTTGATTACAAGCGTAACGGAGTCCAAAATTACAAATTATCTATTTAGACACCTAGTTCAAAGTAAAATAGGATTAGCACTGGAATCGGGATGAAAAACGGGTGAAAATAGGACACTCACGCGCCTACACGCGCTTACAGGGGACTCCCTCGCGCCTACACACTTACCCATGTGCGGGCTCCATATGCAGGGCGTACGGGCGGTCAACGTGGGCAACGCGTGGGCAGAGGCGCGTTTCGAACCCCAGTAGACGTAGACTTACCCCTTGAATTTTCTAGGCATGACACGCGTCGTACAGGGATTGGCGGAAGGTTTTCGGGTTGGACCGCGGGTCGTCGGACGCGTGTCAGCAGAGGCGTCAGACATGTCTCTCCACCAATTGCTCGACGCATGCCCTCCCTTTCNNNCGCCGGTTGCCTGAGTTCATCCAATTTCCAGATTCCGGTTAAATTCTATATCAACCTATTTATTTTAGATTTTTCTATCTTCCAAACCGTAACTCGAATTAAATCAATTCCTTCACAAGAATTCAAGATCTCAAGTCCACCTATCCAGATATATTTTTATTGTATTTTTTTAATACTCACAATGCTTAATAAATGGAGTCGAAAACTGAGAAAAATTCATTTTCTTATCGAAGTAGGACAGTTTCTCAATTTTGTTTTCCGACACAATTTTTGGCCGCGTTTCCTCTAAAAACTTGAAAGATACCTCACCTAAATTATTGCAACTAGATTATTAAGGTCTAAATCATCTAAAACTTCCAGATCTATAGTGAAATCTTGAAACAAGAGAGGTCTCAGACTTACCTCGTGTTCTTGCCCGTTTCTTGCCGGAAACAAACGATCCAACACTCAGACCACTCCTTTTGATACTCTGATTAGTCCTAGTAGGAAACCTAATATTGAGAGTGCTTCAGTTCGGGTTTGGGCATTTCTCCCTCCTTCCTCTTCTTAAAAAACCCTAACTCTTCCTTTCTCTTTCTCTCCCTATTATTTATTATTATTTTCTTTTCTTTTCCTTCTCTTTTCCTTTCTTCCAGGTCTCCCGACCCCCCTCAAGGTGGTATGTGTGCGGCAAAATTACTTTTTTACCCCAGTTGACTTCGATCCAAATTTTGATTACATTATCATTTTTTTTAATTTATTTTCCCAAGTTCCTTGATGCATCCCGAGCATTTCTTTCTTCTGGACCGATATGAAAATCACACTCTAAGTCCTCCAATAAAATCTAGAAACTCCCAATGGATAAGAAGGTGTTGGTCACAAGAATAGAGCGAATTGTACCTATTGGGCTCGGGGTGTTACATAGACGATGATACATAAGGTGCCAAAGTGGACAAAGCGGACAATATTGACTAGCGACGAATTTGGATGTTTGAACATTCGACCACGCCTTTTAAATTTTGATTTTGTTTTGATTCTCTCCTTCTTATTAACATATCAATTTTTCTTCTCTTTTAACCTAAATAAAAAATTGATAAACATAGTTAAAAGAACCATTTATAACTCTAGTAATTAAGGAGAAAATATAGAAAATTCAACCGTCTAGTTTGTGTTTAACCCAACTTTGTTTTTCCAATCTCCACCAAAAATAGAAAATAAAAAAGAATTGATATTTACAACTATGCAACAAATATGATATCCAACCTCAAAAGGTTCATACCAATTTGCATCTTGCATGCCCTACCCTATATTAAGGGTATTAGAAAACACTAACGACCTGAAATAAGGACTTTTTTAACAAAACAAATTGTGCCACATCTTCCTTCTTCAAGACTCATTGGAAACAGCGGACCAAAAACAACCTTTCTCCTGGTGTGAGCTTCAAAAAGAATGGAAGTAGGATGCGCGTTCGTTCCTGTCCCATTGGTCGAGCGTCTTCAACCCTCTCCCTTCCGGTCGAGAACTTCATTCCTGATTTGTAGCTTGGGTATTATCTTATTGTTTGCTTTAGAATCAAGCATTAATATTAACACATGTTTTGCAGGATCAAACAGACAAGCGGTAGGGAAAATTGGCATTTACCAGATCGTAAATGGCAAGTAAATATTTACAATTATCAAACAAACTCAGTTTTAAATGCTCATTGCAAGTCAAAAGACAACGATTTGAACGAACGCATTTTGGACAAGCGAGCCCAATTCCACTGGAGGTTCGAAACGAACTTTTGGCATATGACTTTGTATAGGTCAAATTTTAACCGTTTAAATGGACATGCTTGATTTGAGTTATTTTGGCCAAAGAACTCACATTGGCTTTTTGAACGATGCAACCTTAAAAATTGCATTTGGGCAGCATTTGATGATGAATTTTACTTACAAAATCCTCATTCGAGGAAGTTTGAATTGATACACCCTTAAAAAAAATGAAGTAAAATCTCCCTCGTTCATTTTGGTCCCACAAAACCTATGGGGAATTGTGGGGTTTCTTTAAAGACTTTAAGATGTTGCATATTTAAGTCTAATAAAAGTGAGGAATATTTTGGGAATTTATAGTTCTTTGGATGTTGATAATTTGGTTGGGTTTTAAATTTCTACTTGTATCAACCCATGTGCATGCTTTGGAACTCTGGATTCTGCAGTTAATGGCCTTGTAAGGTTATTTACTTGTCGCTTCTAAGAGTGAAAACTATCTCCACAGACAAACATGAGTCCTTCCAGCATGTCTTTTTCTCACTCACATGTTTGCTACGAAAATTCTCAAGAGGTCTTCGAACATAAAATTGCTCCAAGAAAGACACAATTAATCTTGAAGTTCTTACGGCTAACCAAACAAAAAGGAAAGTGCATCTAGTTGATATAGGTAGTAAGTTTCAATTCTTTTTAAGCATTTCTTAGTCATCTATACGGTTAAGTATATTTAGTACTAAATTATAGTTTACCATATATATCATATTTGATATTTTACTCTTTTCATGTCCTTGTAATTTATTTAATTATAAACAAATAACTTTCACACTATTTAAGTGCGGTGGATTAAGCAAACATTCTCATGGTATCAGATTCCTTTCTATTTAACAACCCATATCCTTTCTTTTCAATGGCTTTTGAGTCCTCTATTGATCTTCCTCACCACCACTACTAGCTTTGACGCCACAGGGACAGTCTCCATGGCTGCCATAGGCGGAGTCGATTGATTACTTTTTAACTCCACCCTTTTGACCTCCAAATCACCCTTTGCCATACTCTGTACATATAACCTCACCTTCTCCAACACAATCGGTTTCCCCTTAGCCAACATAGCCTCTCTCATTTTCTACCCAATCAACCCTTCATCCTTTGCAGAAGCCCTAATCTCAAGATCCTCATTAGTGTTCTCTTTGGAAATATACGAAATCTCGATAAGCCAATCAACCTTCTACAGAGATTTACCTTTGAAATCTGGGAGCCGCACTGGCCTCTTCGCCAACCAAGTGTCGCCACCCTTCTCGCCAAAATTGGCTCATTCGTCCACTTTCGCGACTCTTCCGGCTTCAACATTGTCTTTGTCCCTTGCTCTAGGTTCCCCCCTTCTACTTCTTGGGTTATACATATTCTCGCCGGAGCCAAGGAAGCTTCGTCGTTGAGATGTACCCTACTTCTTGGGTTATGCTTCTAAAGATAGAAAAAAACATGTACAAGGAAAATGATCTTTACACGACTATGAAATGAAAGAAACTATGTGGAAACAGGAGGAAGGGATCAAGAAGTACCCTAGTAATTCCAATATTAAGACACTTTCGTGGACGAAAGTTTCTTCTTGACATGTATGATGTATGAACAAAAAATAAAAAAATAAAAAAATAAAAAAGAAATAACAGAAGGGAAACTTTGTGCCACATTGCTAAAGCTTAGAAGTGTCGGGTTGGCCTCCACTATAAAACGGAGGACCCCCACTTCATTTTATCATCCTCAACCAACTCTGAGTACACTTTCTGATGGCTCAAGGCCAAAATTTTAGTTGATCCATTTTGGTTTGATTCGCTCGGACTCTTTCCTCCTATTTTCAATTTTTTAGAAAGCGTTCAAAGTTAGTAGGGCTAGTTAAATATTTTTAATCGAGTTTAAATTATTTATGCATTATTTGACCTAGTTTAAATTGAGTAAGTTTCTATGCAGTATTAGGCTTAGTTTAAATTATTAGGAGTAAGTTTCTATGCATAATAGGGCTTAGTTAGTTAAAATTATTGGGAGTAAGTTTTTATGCATAATTAGACTTGGTTTAAATTATTAGAAGTAAGTTTTTACACCTAGGCTTAAGTTAAATTTTTTGAATCCAATTTAAATGATTTATGCGTAATTAGGCATAGTCAGTTTAAATCATTAGGAGTAAGTTTTTATGCATAATAAGATTTAGCTAGTTTATGCATTATGAAACGTTATGTTGAAATCATGAAAATATTACGTTCTGTCTTGTGAATTGTATGTATAGAATGATATGAATGACATGAAGAACGATAAATAGCATGAAATATAACCCCCGTATAAGCATGAATGACTGATATGATATGAATAAAATGAAAGCAGGGGTTATATTTAATAATGTTGAAAATGGAAAAATATTGGGACCTCATGCATTAATGTGTGCTCTTGCATTCGGGGATACCCGTATTCCTTCATGATTGTACGGGCGCGTACACCATTAGACAGGAGAACTATCATTACGTTTTACATAATATAGTTGTAACGACTACTACTTCTAATGGGTATCTGGCATAGAGAGCTACCAGAGCATGCTCGCCTGACAAGGAAAGGGATCAAGGGTGTGCAAACTGACTGGTGGGTCCATACTCGCACATATGAGCCATGTGTAGAGTATATGATACACATACAAGCTGTCCATTAAGATAGTACTATAGGAAAATAAACTATTATGATAGATGTCGTCATTGCATTCACAAGTTCTTACATCAGAACCCAAATAGGGGGTCGCTTACTGAGTATTCTTAAAACGCTCAACCCTTGTGCTACTACATTTTTCACATAAAGGCAAGACGCCCCTTGAATTTAAATATGTTCTTATCTTCTGAACATTCCATTGTCTTTACTTTGTGATGTCACCGTCAACTGTACATGGATGCCTTGACTTTACCTGTAAAATAATCTAGCACACGGCCTGAGTATTTCGAAGAATATGTAGTAAGTGTTCCATCTATAGGGGTCGTGAAGAAATGCCAACACATGTAACAATCCTTCGGACTAACTTGGAATAGTACTTCTTTACACACGACCCAAACTTGCGATTGTTAATCCCTAGGCGGTTCGCACCCCTTGGACCCATCATTGTCGAGCTAGCTGTTTGTAGCAACATCTAAAGGTCAGTGAACCCTTGAGTGTCATACTCGACATCATCACCGTCATTATCGTAACATCCTGGTTTTTACTCGTCCAAACGGTAGAAATTAGGTTGAAATTTGAGTACCTGAGCCGAATAAGCCAAAGGGATCGCGAAAACCCAAGCCGAGCTGTCTAAGCTGACCACGTCAAAGGAATCGTTTGCAGGTGACTTCGATCATGGCGCAATACGAGGGCAACACGTGTGCAGGTGACTTTAATCGAGGTGCGGGTCGAGGCATCAGTCACGAATCGTAGGCTGGGCTGCGATCAGAGGTCGAGGCTTGAACAAATACTTTAGGCTCTTCTGGTCCATATATACTTGTATGCTTTCTCGATAAACATAGTGTGCCACATCTTATGGGCGAACACCACGGTTGCTAGCTCCAAGAAGTTTCACAAGTTGTCTGGCAATGGAAGGACTGAAGCTGATACCATCATGTCCTTGAGTTCCATGAAGCTCTTTTCGCATGTCGATGTCCAAGTGAATATCTTACCCTTCTTGATGAGTTGGCTTAAAGGTGGTAATATTTTGGAGAAGTTTTTTTATAAATCTTATGTAATAACCTGCCAACCTTATGAAACTTCGGACTTCTATGATCGTGTTCAGTTAAGGCATTTTCATTACTACTTCCACTCTAGTCGTGTCTACAGAAATTCCTTCTTTTGTTATGACATGCACAAGGATGGCCACCTTTAAAATCCAAAATTTGCCATCAGAAAACTTAGCCTATAACGGCTGGTTTTGCAATCTTGTCAATACCATTAGAGTAGATAAGGATATCAACTATGAATATAATTACAAATGTGTTAAGAAAGTTCTTGAATACGGCGTTAGTTAGTCTAGAGGACAATCGTGAATTTGTAGTGATCATACCTTATTCTGAAGGCAATCTTGGATATGTCTTTCTCTTTGATTCTTAGTTGGTGATATACTGACCTTCATTTATCTTGGAGAATATTGAAGCCCCTTACATGCTTGAAAAATATATGGAAATTAAAAAAATTATGCTTGAAACCTAGTCTCCGTTATTGCTCTCTAAAATTTTGAATTAAAAAAAGTAAAAGTATAATATGGAAATTAATTTTCTATTATGGTCGTTCGGGTCCTTCACCTAGTCTAATTTTCATAATGTCTCATGACCTAGCTCAACGGTAGCAGTTGGGGTTCGGTTCAACGTTTTTAAGGGTTGGTTAGGCCTGTTCGTGATCCTCGGGAACGGTTCAAGTTATTTTTAATTATTAATGTAATAATTTAGTTAATTGCTTGCTTTAAAATGCCAAGACCAATCCCCTTTAGTGTGTTTAATTAATTATGAATTGTGAATGTATGTTTTAACTAAATAGAAAATGTATATACATAAAGTATGCCATATAGATTTAAAATCCCACCATAGGCTAAGCATGTTTCATGCATTACAAGTATGTTATAAGTGTTATAATGTGTAGTATGCATGTTTAGGGATCCATGAGTGACAGATATAAATTGTTATATTATTACATGGAATGGATGATTATATAATTGTTATATAAAGCATGTTAGATGCATGTTATAGGTTATTTTCATCGTCATAAAACGAGTTAGACGTTAAAATCTATAACAAAGATAAATGCATGCTCACTTAAGGTTAACAACCAAGCACGATCGATTTTAATAGTTAAAATAGGTCGATATCTTGTAAAACTGCGGTTACAAGAAGGCTCACCTGGCACGATCTTGTCTAAGGCTGGAGGTACTTAAGTTGATGGTTTATGGAACACCTGCTACCTGGAGATCGAGCCAGTACTTGAGCTTAGTTAGCCCAGTTTTATGAGCATGCGTGAGTGATGTAAGTACTTTTTTTTAAATGAAAAATCACCTAGACATCATAGTTAAAAATCTAGTATAAATGTTATTCTTGAAAAAATCCCTTAGACTTAGGTTATATTTAATTAGCCGGAATATACCTAAGTAATAAGTATACCCAACCGTCTAAAATACCTAGTGGAAGGAAAAAGGTATATGAGATACATCGTGTGGAAGGTATTTGCATGAGTCAATAACAAGGTGAATAGAGAAAGTATTTATAGTAAGTGGAAGAAGGAAGTATATCAACACATCCTATGGCCTCCACCACTATGTTGCACCGTGAGAGTCCCATGTTCTACCTGCATGTTTCCCAAGAGAAGCTACCCATTCGGAGGGTCGTAACATGGGAGTCGGAAGTAACGCAAACTCCAGAAACCTACAGCTATGCGAACTACTGCCCATGTGATCAACAAGTTTCCCCAACCAAAGCTCGGATTCATCTTACCATTTGAGATACTAAGGGACATGAAACCTACAGTTAGTTACTTCGGAGTATTTGGTTGTGTTTGCTATGTATTTGTGCCTGACCATCTAGGTAGCAAGTTTGACAAGAAAGCAGTCAAGTGTA
>NW_019272143.1:1523-3918 GCF_002738345.1 Cucurbita maxima | reverse complement strand
GGAATCCGAAGGCCAAATCATAAGTATGCAAATGCAGATATGGTAGAAGATAGAGCTTGCGAACCAGAGACATATGAAGAGGCATCATAAAACTCAGTTTGGCAGAAGCAATGAAAGAAGGAACTATAGCCCTGGAGCAGAATCAAACTTGGAAACTAGTGCCAAGACTAGGAGATGTCAAACCCATCTCTTGCAAGTGGGTCTACAAAATAAAGCATCGACTGGATGGATCAATCGAGAGATACAAGGCTCGACTCGTAGCTCGAGGATTTTCTCAACAATATGGACTAGACTATGATGAAACATTAAGTCCAGTGGCAAAGATTACTAGCGTACGAGTCCTGCTAGCACTCGCAGCAAGTAAAGATTAGAAACGGTAGCAAATAAAGGCAAAGAGTTGAACGATAAAACGACATAGCGATGAAGGTGCTACCGACATTGGTTTTCAACTTTAACTGTTGGATCTACGGACCCTTGAGTCTTGTTAAACATATCCAAATAGCAGCTCAATCCAACGATTGGATATGAATATACGATTGATTTTCTTCTGCGGGATGGTTCTGCAACCAAATCTGGTTGCAGATTTTCTTTAATTACAATTTTGTAATTAAGTGGAACTTCAGAGGTATTTTGGTAATTTGGAACTCCTTTCTTTCTTGTTCCGTGCTACGAGTCTGTCAAGATACAAATCTGGTTGTCGTGTCTGTCAAGATAATGTCTCTTACTGTCTTAACTTTAGGTGTGATATCCTTTATTATGGAGTCGTAGCTGAGAACAAGAAGGTAAGCTTCGGTTCATAAATTGTGCATTTGAATAGTTCTTTCTTGGACTTCTTGGATTCATTACAGACTTGAAATTTGAATTTAATATATCATATAATTTGGAACTCCCTTCTTTCTTGTTGTGATTGCTAGGCAGCCTGCATCTAGAACTCCCATCCCAGGCAAAGGCACTGTTATCTGTCAGTATCCAGCAGACCCAACTGTGGCCCTGGGATATCTCTCCGTTGGGTTTCTTCTTGCTTCTTCAATTGCAGGATACCTCTCTTTGTTCTATCCTTACCAAGGAAAACCCGTTCCTCGAGGTTCCATGTTTAAGAGCAGCACTTCCTCTATCTTCTTCAACATTGCCCTGTAATTTCTCTTTTCAAATCACATCCTTTACTCTTAACTGTTACCTAAAAGTGATTTGGAAACGTTATCAATCAAGCTACCTCTGTGTTTCCAGGTTCACAACTGGGTTGACTATAACTTTGCTCGTTTGGCCTACAATCACCGAGAAAATTCACTTGACTCGCAATGTTCATCAGAATCTCGAGACAGCATGCCTGACTGCTAAGACTGGTCTTCTGGGTGGTGGTGCATTTCTATCCCTTGATTCTTCCCTCTTCTGGTTGGTTGCCCTGATGTGGGCTGGAAATGCTCGAGAGGACTACTTTGATGAAATAGAGGAAAACGGAGACAGTGTTGAGGCTCTTAAGAACAGCGCATGAAATTTCTTTGTTCCGGGAGGATAATAATTCAATTTTGAATTTACTAGTGATCGACTATTAAGGACTTAATTTGAATATGATATTCCAAGGAAAGTTCATAAGTAAAATTATAGCATAATTGTATGAGTTTTTATTTTCACTTTTTATTAACAAATGACAACATTTTTCATTTTCAACTTTGACATAACTCAAACTCAACTCTATTAGAGGAGTGGTAACCTATAATAATTGTAATAAAAAAAATAAAATATAAAATATAAAATTATTTAGTAGTTTTGAACCGAGTAATATGACATGAATTAATATGTAGCACTTGCCTTAAGGTCGATATCTAAAATTCACATTGTCAATTGTACTCGAGTATAAGGAGAATGCTTGCTAATGCAAACCAAGTAAGTGACCTTACTATCGGTTTGGTTAAAAGTTGATGTTTGTATGATGATATGTGTCTTGTGGTTCTATACGTGATATATGCTTGATATGTGTGAAATGTTTACGGAACAATGTGACTATGGCGTGTGTATAAAACGATATGACTAAGATATCTCTATGAAATGATATGACTGGGATATGTTTTTGAAATAATATGACTGGGATATATTTATGAAACGATGTGATAAGAATCTGTTTATGAAATGACATGACTATGATACGTTTATGAAATGATATGACTATGATATGTTTATGAAATAATATGATTGGGATATATTTATGAAACGATGTGATAAGAATCTGTTTATGAAATGATATGACTGTGATGTGTTTACAAAAATAATATGACTATGATATGTTTACGAGATGATAATTCCATGATATGTTAGTGATACAACGTGACTATGAGATGATACGTGAATGTTATGACACGTGATATGATGATGTACTAATGATATGATAAATGTTATG
>NW_019272143.1:0-1481 GCF_002738345.1 Cucurbita maxima | reverse complement strand
TATGACATAATATGACATGTTGCACGATATGAATGATATACGACAAAAATGTGTGGACATAATGCACAACCCCAATTTATGTAAGGAAACTATAATAAAAATTATATGATATGAATGAAAAATGGAAAGGGTTGTCTTTCATCATAATGAATAAAAATGTTGGAATCTCATGCATCATTGTATGTTAATGCATCCAGGAATATCCCTCTTTTACGATGATACGAACACGTACATGACGAGGCAGAAAAATGATCATTATGTTTATTATAATACTACGACAGTCGCTATGTCTGACGGTGTCCGACATCAACAGCTCTAGAGAATACTCGTCTAACCATGAAAGGGGCCTAGGAGGTGTGCGAACCGACTGGTGGGTTCATACTGGCAGGTGTGGATCGTTTGTAGAACAGTAAATACACTTCCCATTAACTCGTTTAGTATAGACACATAAGGAATATAGACTTTTACAACATGTCCTACACATGATTGTATGTGTTTGCATCTAACCCCAAGGTCACTTACTGAGTATTGCTTATAATACTCAAGTCACGTGCTACTGCTATTTTAGGTAAAGACAAGACACCTCTATACAACTAACAACTACATAGCCGTTGAGACCATGAAACATGCAAAGGGTAGTAGTATTTATTTTCTTAGAGTTAGATTAGAATAGAGTGTTTTTAACTATAATGCTAATTTATTTTATTTAATATTTTGTTGTGTCGTTTTAAAGATATTTTTGAACACGTAACTCTATTGCAGTGTTTTAAGATGAAGTCTAAATTTTATGATAAAGTTTAAACGCTTATTTCTTCACAAAATGATTAAGTTATGATTACGATAGTGACTCTAGGTAAGTAAAAATCTACGGTCGTTACAGTATTCTTGTTTGAATGGAAGGATATGCTCCTTGTATTAGAAATTTATGTCAGATGGGTACAAATTAAGTTACAAAGTTGAGAATATATGAAGTTCTATAAACCATTAAGTATTAAATAATTCTTGGCTTTTGAACTTAAAGTATTAAACTTCTAATTTAACATTCAAACTACAATTATTTTTTTTATAAATCGCCATAGAAGTTGAATATCGATAATAACTTTTTTTTTATGTTGTATATTATACTTTCAATGGTTGATTTTTTTTTTTTTTAAACCTATCAATTATATAAATGTAGATATATATATATATATATAAAGAAGGCGTGGTTGAAAATTTTGCATCATGCAACACCCTTATTACCTAAATCATTGGTTTTCGACTTGCAATAGATCGTTAGAGGTTCTCCTTCTTTTTAATTAAGAATCGTCACTTTCTAAGGTGACCCTGGATATTGGAGAGATAAACAAGTGAAGACATTCATTTTTTTTTATGTGTTTAGAATCTGTAACGACCGTAGCTATCCTAAGCGGGTTAATTTGATGTGTATTTACTATTTTACATACGGTCTACACGTACGAGTATGGACTCACCAGTTGGTT
>NW_019272142.1:177834-206773 GCF_002738345.1 Cucurbita maxima | reverse complement strand
CAAGAACGATGCAACTATTGGCACTGCATTTGGCGTGCAGATAAGAAGGGTTTTTCTTTGTATAATGGTCAAACAAATGTGTACGAGCTCATACATCCATGGACTTCTTAGACAAAACCATCACCTTGGCCTTACTTCACATCAAATCCTTTCTTTTGTGTGAGAGTTGTGACGTGCTTGCTGCAACATTACTCTAATAAAAAGTTTACTAATCATTTTATATGGAAATTTTTAATATAAAAATACTTACCTCTCAAAATATTCAATTTGTTAAGGAAGAATAAAATAATTATGTGAACTTGAATATCATAATTTAGATCTTATAGAAAAATATAACGCACAAAAATGAAATAAATTTCAAAGCATATACATCAAAAATAAATTAAAACCTAAAAATAAAGGTATATTTGACCGAAAGGATGGAATTTTTACCCAAAAACTATATAACCCAAATCAAACTCAAAAAGATGGAATTCTTATTTATTTTTTCTTCAGGTTCAATGCCAAGAAAATATGATAAATATGGTTAAGAGAACCATTTATAACACTGCCTTCATTTACCTGAGATAATTTATGCTAATTAAGGAGAAAATATAGAAAATGCAATGGTCTGGTTTGTGGTTTTCTTTATTTTTTTAATTAAAATTAGCACAACTTTGTTTTTCATCAAAATAAAAAATAGCAAATAAAAAAGAATTGATATTTATAACTATGCTAACACATAGGGATATCCAAACTCAAAATTCTCATAGCATTTAATATTTTGCATGGATATTAACCTTAAATTACCTTCCCAAAGAGGATTAAGAGATTGTTCAACTCAAGTTTTTTTTTTGGGAGTATAATGAACAAAAACACAAATGGCTATGCATCCATAAAAGAGCCTCGACTATCTAAAGAAAAATTGAAGCTTCTAACCGGCTATTGCTTATTTTATTGTTTGCTTTGGAATCAAGCATATTATTATTAATACACGTTTTGTAGGATCCATAATACAAGCTATAGGGAGCAAAGAGCAAGAACCATGGAGCAATTGACAAGTGACTATTTACAATTATCAAACAAATTAAGTTTTAAATGTTCATTGCAAGTCAAGAGATGACGATTTGAGCGAACGCATTTTGGACAAGCAAGCCCAATTCAACTGGAGCTTCAAAATGAACTTTTGGCGTACAACTTTGTTTTGGTGCATTTAATGGTTTGAATGGACATGCTTCATTTGAGGATTTTGGCATGGGAACTAGTATTGACTTTCTCCATAGTGTGACTTTAAAAACTGCATTTGGGCAGCGTTTGATGATGGATTTTACTTGAAAAATATTCATTCTGGTATATTATACACCATTGGAAAAATGAAATAAAATCTCCCTCCCACCAAAATCATTTTTTTTTTCTTTTTTCTTTTATGCTTGATTGCTCCCCCATGTAGTAATTCAATGGTGTGTTGGGTTTCTTTGTAGACCTAAGATTTTGTATATTTGATGTCTATAGTAGAGTGAGGAATCTTTTGAGATTTTAGAATTCTTTCAATGTTATAATTTGGTCAGAGTTTCGAGCTTCTAATTGCAACGACTCATACCCAAGATTCGAATCTTAATGTTGTACTCAATGACCATAGCTTTCCCGTGACGATATGGTCAGGTTACTTACTCCTCACTTCTAGTAAAAACTATCAACACAAACCAACATGAAGTCTTCTAACACGTTTTATCCTCAATCACGTGTTTGCTACAAAAATTCTCGAAAGGCCACCCAATATAAAATGGCTCCAGTTAAATTCAGAGTTCCTACAGTTGAGCCACCAAAAAGAAAAGTGCACATCGTTGATATAGATAGTAACTTTCAATTCTTTTTAAGCTTTTCTCAATCATCTATACTCGGGATTACTTTCGTTCGAATGTCATCTTTATTCATTCATGTACTCTCTTTGTCCGAGACTGGAGGCCACCCCTATGATATTAGAGATAGGTCATAATGTCCATAGCGGCTTCTATGTCTTCCCCTTTGGTTCTTATCTGGTGATATCCCGACCTTGTCGAGACGGTTTTTACTACTTCTCCAAAATAGCCTTGTAGTTTCATCTCATTTAACCAACTTTCTTCTCAGCGAGACGCCTTGTAACATGACTTGCTTAAGTACTAATACCCATCTGGGCTAAGTATGGGCTCTTTTGGGAGTAAGGGTCCTTACATGAGTTCTCTACATTCACCTAGGTTAACCCCTGTAGTATCTTTTATGACTGAGCTAGTCACATTTTCTCTCGTAGTGATATCTGACCACTGGCTTTTTCGAGCATGTGAACCTTTCAAGTTCTTGCACAGGATCCTAAGGAACTCTCTGAAAACTCTTGTTTGGTAGCTAGCCTCCCTCAAACGCTGAGGATACTACGTCTAGTGTCTTCTCTGAGACATCATGTCTTTACTATACATGTTTACAAATCTCCATCTCACTATCCTTCAGGTAGTTTCCAAAATTACGTTGTTTGGAAGTTCTACCTCTACTTGAGAATGCTTCACAAGTTTAGCATTACACTCGTGTATGAAACTGAAGTTCTACTCTTTGTAGTCCAGATTACCTACACAAGGGTTGGTTCTTATTAACACTCATCTGGACTTTCTTCCTTTAGAAAGCGAAGGCATGACCATAGCTTGACCTCTTTTCTTGCTGTTCTCAACCCTGAGGTTCACTGACTACCTTGACAGTTCCACGTCCTTTACCTTGTGAGCATACATGCCCTGACCAAAGGATATGTTATAACACAATTTTATGGTCCTGATAACCACGTGCTGCTTTCCAACTTGGTCCTCTCCACCAAGGTCCAAAACGACTTGTCATCCATTAGGTGATCCTTTAGTAGGAATATCCTACACCCCATGACTCATTAGTGGCATAAAAGTGCACATCTCACTTATGAAAGTCCTTAAACCTGAACTTATATCATGAAGACTCCAACCAACCTTGAAGCCATGGCCTCCATAGGCTTCACTCTCTCTGTTGGTGAATCTTATCTCTCGACTTCCAACTTAACCAAACTCACTCGTGAAAATGGTTTGCTTGAGGGGTGCTTAATTCCTACAGTGGCCGCCCTTACTTGTAAGAATGATGTTGTCTGGGTCTACTAATGTGATATCCACGGAGGCATGCTTGACATCTAGAATTATGGCCATGGGTATATCATCTCATATTGGGCTTTAAAAAGTCTCATGTACATTTCTATGGATTGGACGTCACGCACTCTGCAGAGTCACCTTTTTGTCTTCCTAAGGCAAGTAAACTAAAACAAGACCCCTCTCGGCCTCCTTACAATAACTCGAATCTAGCATCAACATATAGAGGGAATGTTCACTTTTAACACCCTAAAGTGTTAACCCAAAACATACATCAAGTTCTTACTAGCGTTACATCATATCATAACCTACTAAACAAGGTTAGATTGCGTACCTGGTCGCGGCGAGGCATGTCGTCGAGCTGAGTCATAGAGGTGTACGACTCTCTATCCTAGGAAAAGTCTAAAGAATCAAAAACCCGACTACTCAGATACCAATCTGTCAGGACCTGACTTTCAAGGTTTCGAAAGACCGAATCGTGACTAAAAAGACGAAATCGAAAACAAATAAAAATAAAAAAAAATAAAATAGAAGGTAAAAATCAATAAAAATTTAAAACAAGAAAAGGAAATCAAGGACACCAAAATTAAATATAAAATCAAAGTCAAATGTTACAAATAGGAATTGCAAATATAAAATTAAATACAAAAGACTCCAAATATGAAAACGAACGAAGGACTATAAAAGACCGACAAGGGACTAAAGCTCTGGAACGACACCCCTTTGTGACCGTGTGCAGCTCTCGAACACCTTCCCGTATCGACTGGTACCTAAAAAAAAAAAAGGAAGTAAGGGGTGAGTATAAAAATATACTCAGTAAGCAACCTACTTGTAGGCTCTTTTCGCATCCTTATCTTAGTGGGTATACACGGTCTTATCTCTGGATTCTAGTGAGTGAAAATCATGCTACAACTCTCTTTTCTGTATCTTAGGAGGTTTGCCTATCTTATGCAGTGAAATGATCAGTGTCTTGAGGTGAGGCGCGACCTCATTAGTAAATCTGAGGGTATCATATGGTTGGATCTGAATACGTGACTCTCTCTGAACATCATCCGTGGAGGTTAGTTGACGACCCTCACATGGAACCATACATCCACTAAACGGGGTGACCCCCTGTGTGCCGGTCAGCTACTAAGTTATCTTACGTGGCTCCACGTCCCCTGCTCAGGGACGGGTTTCTACGGCCCAAGAAACCTGTTCATAAGACCCCTTAGCTATCACCACTAGGTCTGGGCACCTTTCACACTTCCCTATCCGGATCTGCCAAGCTCAACGATCTCCGTACCTGAGCTCTGTCTCGACGGTACGGTATCGGAGCAGAGAGGAAAGTGGAGGTTCTAATGACACTATCCACACTGCTAAGCTCTAGCGGGCTACCTACAGTTACCGTGCTGACCTACTATTCTTTCTAGGGTGGAACTTGGTGGCTTAGCTTGGATTCATGCATCTTTGGGATTCTCGTGCAAGGTCTCACAAACCTATCAGGTTTCGAATTCTGGGCTCTGGATCTGCCGGTAATCGTTTCGTAGGTCAAAATGCACGGTATTTTAGAGGTCCCCCAATCTAGGGTCTCGTCTAGCCTACCTAGTCACAAATACCCTAATCTAAGCTCATAATTTCTTCCTGTTCATCAAGAAAGATAATACAAGCCATCATCATGCATAAGAGTTAACACGCAGCAGTTCATGCAATATTCACAAACATGCTCAATGGGAAGACAACGTCCACCTTTACCTGGAGCGCAGATTTAACAAGTTTCCCATCCTCCTCATGCATACATATTTTATCAGAATCTCAATCAAAACAGATTTAATAAACATTTCATATCTAGCTTTCCTTAATCATTTTATTTTCACAGTTTCCATACTAATATGCTAGGTCCGGCTAGCTAATTTAATGGATGGTAGCATGCATACATGTTCCTAGCGGTTCCTACAAGTACTGCTCGTGGGAATTCAAATGGTTACTTACATGGTTGGCGCGTGCCTTCCCAAGCTTGAATCATTTGCCGGAAAAGGTTCCAAAAATTATGGAATTTCCTTGATAGGTTCTAATTCACATAAAAATAGGATCAGAGTTGAAATCGAGGCAAAGAACAAGCAAACGGAGGTCGAACGGAGGGAAAACGGTCACTCACGCGCTGACACGCTCTGGAGGGTGTACTGCGCATGACTTCCCACGCAGTCGCAGGCCAGCGACCGGTCGGGCCGGTTCGAGTGGTTCGGACTCAGGCCGACCCGATTGCGCGCACCTGATGTGCTTCTCCAGCCCGAGGTCGCCACGTGTCGCTTGTTGGTCCTCCCGCGCTCCTCCGTACGTCGGTCGACATGTGGCGGCAATTCCTCCTCTCTCTTGCGTTTTTTTCCAATTTTCCAGAAACGTGAGTTTTGGCGTTTTCGATCCATTTTCTTTTGATTTTAATATCTTCCAATCCATAATCCGAATCAACAAGTTCTCTTCACGAATATTATAGATCTCATATTCTATTTCTACAATATATTTTTCTTGTATTTTTTTTTTGTAATCACAGGTCTTATTATTTGAATTCGAATTTGGGAAAAAACACGAGTTCTTACCGAAAATAACGTTTTCTTGAAACTCCAATTTTCGTCCAGAAACTTCAAAAGACCTGTGTGAATCTTATTTTAGTTACATACCTCAAAAACTCCAAATCTAACACTCATGAAATTTCTTAGATCTAGATAAAATCGAAACACGAAGTTCAGAATCTTACTTTGTCCGTTCTTAGATTTTCTTGCTGGAATGAGTGGATCCACCACCCAAACTTCTTTTCTAGCACCGAAAGGAGTATTGCTTCGAAGTTTCTTGCCTTGGATTAGATCTCCAACAACACTTTGTCTTCTCTACTATTCCTCTCTCCCAAACCCTAACTTCTTCTCCTTTCTCCTTTCTCTCTCTTTTTCTTTTTTTCTCCCTTCTTAGAGCCCAAACAACTAGACCCTTTGTAAGAGACCCTTTTGCCCATATGTTGTTATTTTATTTATTTATTTATCTATCAAAAAATTCGAGTATTACTTCTTATCTATTTTTCTTTCTGTCTTATCTATTTTTATTTCCGGTTCAATGCTAAGAAAATATGATAAATATAGTCAAGAGAACCATTTATAACACTGCCTTAATGTGCTTGAGATAATTTGTGCTAATTAAGGAGAAAATATAGAAAATCAAACCGTCTCATTTGTGGTTTCCTTTATTTTTTTAATTAAAATTAGGACAGCTTTATTTTTCATCTCAATCAAAAATAGCAAATAAAAAAGAATTGATATTTATAACTATGCAACAAATAAGGATATCCAAACTCAAAACTCTCATAGCATTTAATCTTTTGCATGGATATTAACCTTAAATTACATTCCCAAAGAGGATTAAGAGGTTGTTCAACACAAGTTTTTTTTTGGTGTATAATGAACAAAAACCCAAATGGCTAAGCATCAACAAAAGAGCCTCGATTATCTAAAGAAAAATTGAAGGGTCCATTATTATTAATACACGTTTTGCAGGATCCAAGATACAAGCTATAGGGAGCAAAGGGCAAGAACCATGGAGCGAATGACAAGTGGCTATCTACGATTATCAAACAAACTATGTTTTAAATGTCCATTGCAAGTCAAGAGATGACGTTTGAGCGAAAGCATTTTTTACAAGCATGCTCGATTCAACTGGAGCTTCACAATGAACTTTTGGCGTATAACTTTATTTTGGTGCAATTTTAATGGTTAGAATGGACATGCTTCATTTGAGGATTTTGGCCCGGGAACTAGTATTAGCTTTCTCCACGGTGTGACTTTAAAAACTGCATTTAGGTAGCATTTGATGATGGATTTTACTTGAGAAATATTCCTTCGGGTATCTTTGAATTATACACCCTTTGAAAAAATGAAATAAAATCCCCGAACCACAAAAACCTGCTTTTTTTTTTCTTTTATGTTTGATTGCTCACCCATGTAGTAATTCAACATAGTGTTGTTGGGTTTCTTTATAGACCGAAGATTTTGTATATTTGAAGTCTACAGTAGTGAGAGGAATCTTTTGGGATATCAGAATTCTTTTAATGTTATAATTTGGTCGGGTTTTGAGCTTCTAATTGCAATGACTCATACCCAAGATTCGAAATAGGAATTTGGTACTTAACGGCCCTAGGATTCACGTGACGATATGGTCAGGTGACTTACTCCTCGCTTCTAATAGTAAAAACTATGAACCTTCTAACACGTTTTGTCCTCAATCACGTGTTTGCTACAAAAATTCTCAAAAGGTCACCCAACATAAAATTTCTCTAGTTGAATTCGAAGTTCCTATAATTGAAACACCAAAAGGGAAAGTGCACCTCTTTGATATAGGTAGTAACTTTCAATTCTTTTTAAGATTTTCTCATTCATCTATACTCTGGATTACTTTCCTTCGAATGTCATCTTTACTCATTCATGTACTCTCTTTATCCGAGACTGGAGGCCACCCCTATGATGATAGAGATAGATAGGTCCCTAAATAATGATTGTTTGTGTTTTCATTTGCATGGCCCCCTATAGTGGGGCCACTTACTTAGCATTCTTCAAAATACTCAAGCCGTGTGCCACATTATTTTTCAGATCAAGGCAAGGCGCACTTGTACGGAGGACGGCTGCTTCACGAGCAGAGACTGTGGCACGTGCATAGGGTAGATTCATATTTAAATTTCTAAGTTTAGGTTAGAATAGGTTGTTATGCATTTCATTGTTTTAAATTATTTTGTATTGCTCTTATTTTCTCTTAATTTCAGTATTTCGTATTTAAATACGTAAGGACATGGGTGCGTTTTTTAGAGAATAGTTGTTTTAAGCGTTTTTCGAAGTTTATGTAATAAATGATGGTTATGCGAATGTCATAGCAAAATAATAATAATAATAATAAATAAATAAATAAATAAAATAATAAATAAAGATATAAGCCAACAAAAATAATTATAAATAAATATTTAAAATAATAATAATAAATAAATAAATAAACCAAAAAAAAAAAAAAAAAACCTTTCCTCACTCCTCTCCACTAACATCTCATCCCTTCCCACAATTATCTCTCCTTAAGCTATCTTTACGAAAACTGAAAAACAATAGTTTGGAGTAAAAAAATGAGAATGGTCTTTACCCAGTTGAGACTTTCTGTAGATTTACTTGAAGATAGGTTTAATAAATAAAATATATATTAAATCTTCATTTTCTTTTCTTTTTTTAGAAACCATAGCCAATTATTGTTAGATGTTCATTAAATTATTACAATAGTTTAGCTTTGAGTTAGAAATTAAGTGTCAATCATTATACGAATTCTAATAAATCTTAAATTATTACAATGGTTTAGCTTTGAGTTAGAAATTAAGTGTCAATCATTATACGAATTCTAGTAAATATCAGTAATATAAGATTAAATTTATATCAGTAGTCAAATGAATAGATTAAAAATAGAATGACCAAGAAAATTTGTGAACAGTAAACACTGAGATAAGGAAAGACTTGGAAACACGAATTCACTATAAATTTGTTATACATGAGAACAAAATTAAAAGGCAACAGAGTAAATACATATATAAAAAACAGTAAGCCTTAGAAATTAAAAACCACAAACTAAATATAGAGAGAAAGATAAACACATATGGGAGTAAAGCACAGAATAATTTGAAATAACTCTATCTATTTGTTTTATACTACAGGAACCATGGAAAATAAATTTTTTAATTAAAATATAATTATGGAAAATCATTTCAAGACTTTTAACCAGGTAACCATGTAAATTAGAGAAATAATTTTATAGAATTAAAACTTGAAACTGATGTCATGGGCTCAAATAGGTTGACTTGGATTTCAAAGAACAGATAGAACTTTCATTAAGGATATATTCATGACAACAACTTAAGCTAATCAGACAAGTGATCTTACTATCGGCATGGTTATACTTGATGTTGACACGTACCTGTGGTTCTGCACGTGTCATATATACTGATATGTGTGAATTATCTGTGAATCAGTATGCTTATATTATGTTTATGTTATGTTATAATTTGCGAATTGTATGATACTAATTGTGGTACGATGTGTTTAAGGATATGTTTGAGATTGGATACAAGAAGGATGCACAAAACAAAATGTAACGATAGGAGTAAGATACGTTCATGAAACGTTAAGGTTAAGTTACATACCGAAGTGCTATGGATAGGAGAGATTGATGATAGAATATGGTTAGGATATGAGTACACAGGGATAAGTTTGTGATAGATTGATAGAACGATAGTCTTAGGGTACGTTCCTGTGATGATATGACTAAGGTACATGCACGTAACGATATGACTGTGATAGGTATAAGAACGTTTAGGCTACGATAAGTTAGGAACGATATGACCACGAAGTGTTTACGATATGACATGTTTATGAAAAATATATTGTGATGTGAGGTGTTATGTTTAGATTTTTTTTGTGTGACCACGAAGGTAATTGTTGAATGAATTGCACGTTATGAAATTACATTTTAAAAGCATGGAGTATTATGTTATGTTTTCTAAATTGTATGTATACAATATGCTATGAATGACATGTTATCACGATAAATGAAATGAAATGTAACCCCGCTAGGATTATGTATGATGCGTAAAGTTAAGAATGCGAAATGACATGTTAAGCATGGAAGATGATAGCAAGGTTATATTCATTAATGACAAAAGTAGAAATGTTGGGGGCCTCATGCATTATGTGTGCTTATGCATTTAGGGGAATACCCCTATTCAATCACGAGGGTACAGACACGTACATCCAATGGCAAGACAATGATTTTTATGTTTTACATAGCGTTGTCGTTACGGTTACTAGTTCTAACGGGTGCTCGACCTAAGGAGCTTCCAAAGTATGCTCGTCCAAGGAAAGTGGCCCAGTGGTGTGTGAACCGACTGTGAGCCCATACTTGCATGTATGGGCTGTGTGTAGAATATATGGTACACGCCCAAATTACCCGTTAGTACAGTACCGTTGGAAAATAGATTAAAAGAATAGGTCCAGTCATTGCATTCACATGTTATTGCATGGATATTAACCTTAAATTAAAACTCTCATAACATTTAATCTTTTGCCTGGATATTAACCTTAAATTACCTTCCCAAAGAGGATTAAGAGTTTGTTCATCACAAGTTTTTTTGGGTGTATAATGAACCAAAACCCTAGTGGAAATGGGCGGAAGTGAGCATGGATTTCATATCAGGATTTCCTAAGACTCGACGAGGTTTTAATGTGATCTGGGTCATTGTTAATAGACTCACAAAAATAGCTCACTTTATCCCGGGTAAAAGCACATTTCGAGTGGATCGATGGGCTCAGTTATACGTTCGAGAAATAATTCTTTTGTACGGCGTGCCTACTTCCATTGTGTCTGATCGCGATGCTAGGTTTACCTCTCATTTTTGGAATGGTTTACAAAAAGCTTTAGGCACCTAACTTCGTTTCAGTACGACCTTCCATCCTCAGATAGATGGACAAGCAAAGAGGTTGAATCAAGTATTAGAGGACATGCTCAGGGCGTGTGTAATGGATTTCGCTGGTTGTTCGGATGAACACCTACCCCTCATGGAATTTGCCTATAACAACAATTATCAAGCAACGATTCAGATGGCCCCGTTTGAGGCCTTGTATGGGAGGAGGTTCCAGACACCAGTGTTTTGGGAAGAGGTTGGAACCCAACAACTTATGAGACCGAAATTGGTTCAGGTCACAAACGCGGTAGTCTAGAAAATCAGATCAAGGATACTTACTACACAAAGCTGACAAAAGAGTTACGTCGACACTCGAAGAAAGGACATCGAGTTTGCGGTGGGCAAACATGTTTTCCTAAATGTAGCACCCATGAGAAAGTGTTAAGATTCGAGAAAAAGGGTAAACTTAGCCCTAGGTTTGTAGGTCCCTTCGAAATCCTTAAGAGGATTGGTGCTGTAGCGTACAGGTTGGCGTTGCCACCCACTCTTGCCACTGTGCATAACGTATTTCATGTATCCATGTTGAGAAAGTACACGCCAGACCCCACGCACATCATTGAGCACGAAGCACTTCCGCTATCTTACGAGGAGGCCCCAATCAAAATTATATCTCGAGATGTCAAGCGATTGCGAAACAAGGAGATTCCCCTTGTCAAAGTCTTGTAGGGTAATCATTTGGATAGTGAGGCTACCTGGGAGCGGGAGGATAACGTTAGGAAGTCTTGCCTTAAACTCTTTCAGGAACAACCAACTTTCAGAGACGAAAGTTCCTAAGGAGGGGAGAATTTGTAACACCCCAAGCCTAACAGGTACAATTCGCCATATCCTTGTGGCTAGCACCTTCTTAACCATTGTGAGTTTCTAGATTTTATTGGAGAACTTAGAGTGTTATTTTCAAATCGGTGCAGAAGAAAGAAATGCTCGTGATGCATCAAGTAACTTAAATTTTTTTTTAAAAAAATGGTAATGTAATTGAAATTTTGGTCAAACTCAACGGGGAAAAAGTAATTTTGCCCCATACATACCACTTTGAAAGGGGGTCTGGTTAGACTTGGAAGAAGGGAAAAGAAAAAGAAAAGGATAAAAAAAATAATAAAAAATAGAAAGAGAAAGAAATGAATAGTTAGGGTTTTTAAGAAGAGGAAGGAGAAGGAGAGGGAGAAGAGGGAGGAGAGGGAGAAGAGGGAGAAACGCCCCAAGACCGAATTGAAGCACCCTCAATCTTAGGTCTCCTACTAGAGCTACTCAGAGTATCAAGAGGAGTGGTCTGAGCATTGGATCATTCGTTTCCAGCAAGAAACGGGCAAGAATGCGAGGTGAGTCCGCGATCTCTCTTGTTTCAAGATTTCACCATAAATCGGAGAGTTTTAGATGATTTAAACCTTAATAATCTAGTTGCAACAATTTAGGTGAGGAGTCTATAAGTTTTCAGAGGAAAACAAAATCGAGAAACCGTCCTACTTCGGTAAGAAACTGAATTTTTCTTAGTTTTCGACTTCATTTATTAAGTACTGTGAGTATAAAAAAAATACAATAAAAATATATCTGGATAGGCGGACTTGAGATCTTGAATTCTTATGAAGGAACCGATTTAATTCGAGTTAAAGTTTGGAAGATAGAAAAATCCAAAATAAATAGGTTGATATAGAATTTGACCAGAATCTTGAAATTGGATGAACTCAGGCAATCAGCGAAGAACACGCTGTCACCGGAATGGGAGGACACGCGTCAAGCAACTGGTGGAGAGACAAGTCTGGTGTCTCCGCTGACACGCATCAGACTATTGACCCAAAAGTTCGACCCGCGCTCTGTGAAGAAACCCGACGGCCCGCGGTCCAACCCGAAACCTACCGTAAGTCCTTATTCGAATCGTCTTGTTGAGCTTGTATAGTTGTATGTGTTGTTAATCATACATAAACTCCTCTTGAATGATTGTGTGAACTTACGACATGATTGATAAACTGTAGTGTTTTGATAAGCCTAGGGTGAACTCCTGTAGGGATTGAATTGGGTTTAGTTAGGGAACCCTCCTTATGTTACAGTCTATGGTGTTGTGAGCGATGCTTAGAGGGAGAGACCCTTTAACCCTGGACTATTATGGACTTGGAATTCTTGATTGAGTGAATCTAGAAGCCAGGGCCCCTAACTCAATAGTTTTAATTACCCTTGAGATATAGAGAACCACATTAGGACCCCAAGGTGTAGAGAGATGACCTCTTAGCCGACAATATCTGGTATAACGTTCGAGTATGCTCCACTTCCATTCCTACTCTAGTGTGGTACTGTTGAGCTAGGCGAGACGCCAGTTAGGGAGATGTTACCCTCCCCTTCTTACTCCAATGTGGTACCGTTGAGCTAGGCGAGACGCCAGTTAGGGAGATGTTACCCTCCCCTTCTTACTCCAATGTGGTACCGTTGAGCTAGGCGAGACGCCAGTTAGGGAGATGTTACTCTTCCCTTCCTACTTCGGTGTGGTACCATTGAGCTAGGCGAGACGTCAATTAGGAAGGTGTTACTCTTCCCTTCCTACTACGGTGTGGTCCTGTAGAGCTTGGCGAGACGCCTGTTAAGAAAGTTTTACTCAATGGTAGATCGACAACTTTGCATGGGGATCCGTCTTCTGGTAAGATGTTGATCATGCGAGTGGGTCAAGGTCGCATGCATGATGGGTCTGTCTTGTGGAAGGACGTTGTCCATGCATGTACTAATTCTAGCTAGGTTGTATGAGTGGTACATGTAGTTATGAGGGAGCACCTCATCCTCAAACGTTGAATACCGCTTCAAAGGTTAAGTCCTTCAACCCTAAACTGTGTACTGAGAGGACTGAGACTCTAGGGTTCAGAGTATAATTTGTGGTTTTCTCCTAAACTTGAATGCGATTAAGAGCCTACAAGTAGACTGCTTACTGAGTATATTTTTATACTCACCCTGTTTCCTCTTTTTTTTTTTTTTTTTCAGGTACCGGTCGAGGTGGGGAGGTGTTCAAGATTTGCACTATCACAGTGGGGTGTCGTTCTGGAACATCAGTTTCTTGTCGGTCTTTGAGTGTCTTTTGTATTTCATTTTATATTTGTAATTCCTTTTTAATAATTTGAAACAAAACTTTTAACAATTTTGTTTTAATTAAATGGTATATTTATCTTTTGCTTTTCTCTTTTTTTTGTTTGTTTTCAATTTCGTCTTTTTAGTCACGATTTGGTTTTTCAAAGCCTCGAAAATTGGGTCATGACACCTCGCTTCTAAGAGTAAAAACTATCAACACAAACCAACATGAGTCCTTCTAACACGTTTTGTCCTCAATCACGTGTTTGCTACAAAAATTCTCAAAATGTCACCCAACATAAAATTGTTCCAGTTGAATTCCGAGTTCCTATAGTTGAGCAACCAAAAAGGAAAGTGCACCTCGTTGATATAGGTAGTAACTTTCAATTCTTTTTAAGTGTTTCTCAGTCATCTATACTCAGGATTGCTTTCATTCGAATGTTATCTTTATTCATTCATGTACTCTCTTTGTCCGAGACTAGAGGCCACCCCTATGATGTTAGAGATAGATAGGTCCCTAAATAATGATTGCTTGTGTTTGCATTCGCATGGTCCCTATAGTGAGGCCACTTAGCATTCTTCGAAATACTCAGGCCGTGTGCCACATTATTTTTCAGGTTAAGACAAGGCGCACTTGTACGGAGGACGGCTGCATCACGAGTAGAGAATGTGGCACGTTCATAGGGTAGATTCATATTTCAATTTCTAGGTTTAGGTTAGAATAGGTTGTTATGCATTTCATTGTTTTAAATTATTTTGTATGGCTCTCATTTTCTCTAAATTTCAATATTTTGTATTTAAACACGTAAGACCATAATTGTGTTTTTTAGAGAAAAGTTGTTTTAATGTATTTTTCAAAGTTTATATGTTATAAATGATGTTCATGTGAGTGTAATAGGAAAAAAATAAAATAAAATAAAATAATAAATAAGGAAATAAATAAACAAAAATAATTATAAAAAAATAGTTAAAATAAAAATAATAAATAAATAAATAAACAAAAGGAGAAGAAACAACCTTTCCTCTCTCCTCTCCAATAAGATCTCATTCCTTCCCACAATTATCTCTCCTCCAGAATTAAACAGAAAAACAACAATTGTCAAATTTAAGGAAAAATGAGAATGGTCTGTACACAGTTGAGGTTTAATGGAAATTTACCTGAAGATAGACATGTGATTAATATTATATATTAAATCTTCATTTAATTTTAACCTATTTTTTTTAGAAATCACAACCAATGAGATGTTCATTAAATTATAATAATGGTTTAGCTTTGAATTAGAAATTAAATGTCAATCATTTATAAGAATTCTAGTAAATCTATTAGATTAAATTTACATCAGTAGCCAAATGAATAGATTAAAAATAGAATGACCAAGAAAATGTGTAAACAGCAAATACTGAGATAAAAGAAAGATGTGGAAACAGGGATCCACTCAAAATTTATTATATATGAGAACAAAATTAATAGGCAACAGAGTCAATACAAATATAAAAAAAAGAGGAAGATTTAGGAATTAAAAACTACAAACAAATTTTTTATATTTTAGATATATAACATTTCAAGACTTTTCACAATAGATCAATGTAAATGAGAGAAATAATTTTATAGAGTTCAAACTTGAAAGATGTCATTGGCTCACATAGGTTGACTTGGATTTCAAAGGACAGAATCTGACTTTCATTAAATATATATTCGAGACAACAACTTAAGCTAACCAAGTAAGTGGTCTTACTATCGGCATGGTTAATTTGATGTTGACACGTGCCTGTGTTCTGCACGTGTCATATATACTGATATGTGTGAATTATCTGTGAATCAATATGCTTATATTATGTTTATGTTATGTTATAATGTGAATTGTATGATAATAATTGTGGTACGATGTGTTCAAGGATATGTTTAAGATAGGATACGAGAAGGATGCACAAAACGAAATGTAACGGTAGAAGTAAGATACGTTCATGAAACGTTAAGGTTAGATTACATACCGGAGTGCTATGGATAGGAGAGATTGATGAAAGAATATGGTTAGGATATAGGTAGAAAGAGATAGGTTTGTGATAGATTGATAGAACGATAGCGTTAGGATACGTTCCTGTGATGATATGATGACCATGGAGGAAATTGTTGAATGAATTGCACGTTATGAAATGACATATTAAAATCATAGAGCATTATGTTATGTTTTATAAATTATATCTATACAACATGTTATGAATGACATGATATCACAATAAATGAAATGAAATGTAACCCATTAAGATTATGTATGATACGTAGAGTGAAAAGTGAGAAATGACCTGTTAAGCATGAAAGATGATAAAGGGGTTATATTCATTAATTACAAAAGTAGAAATGTTGGGGACCTCATGCATTATGTGTGCTCATGCATTCAGGGGGATACCCCTATTCCATCACGAGGGTACGGACACGTACATCCAATGGCAGGACAACTATCGTTATGTTTTGCATAGCACTGCAATGATGGTTACTAGTTCTAATGGGTGTTCGGCCTAAGGAGCACCCAGAGTATGCTCGCCCGACAAGGAAAGTGGCTCAATAGTGTGCGAATTGATTGGTGAGCGCATACTCGCATGTATGGGTAGTGTGTAGAGTATATGGTACACGTCCAAATTACTCGTTAGGACAGTGTCGTAGGAAAATAAATTGAAATGATAGGTCCCGTCATTGCATACGCATGTTCTTGCATTTAACCTCAATAGTGAGGTCACTTACTGAATATTTCTTTAAATACTCAAGCCATGTCCTACCACATTTTTTCGGTGCTAATATCCAACCTTAAAAATTTTAGATGAAGGTTCATTTTCTATCTCAATTTATGAAAAGAAAAAAATATAAGTTTTAATAAATATTTGAGTTTGACTACAGAAAAATTTTAGTCACCATACTTGATTTTTTTTTTTTTTAATAAATATATGGGGAGGAGTGTTTGAACTACACACAAATTGATATTAAAGAATATTTGTTAATTTCAACATTTTGACTATGGAATTGTATCAACTCTTATGGTTCTAATTTTTTTTTTTTCATCTTTTTCAATCTAAATTTGTGCCCACAATTTAGGGGAGCATATTCTTCGGTTGAAAGAGGAATAGAGCTGGGAATTCAGAGAGAATTTGTGGCAAACGACATTGTTTTGGTGTAACTTTAGCAGCAATTATGGGAAGCTTTTGTTCGAGGTTTTCGGGCCAGAGAATGAACTTTGGCTTCAAGAACGATGCAACTATTGGTACTGCATTTGGCGTGTAGATAAGAAGGGTTTTTCCTTGTATAATGGTCAAACATATGTGTACGAGCTCATTCATCCATGGACTTCTTAGACAAAACCATCACCTTCACCTTATCTCACATCAAATCCTTTGTTTTGTGTGAGAGTTTTGACGTGCTTGCTGCGACATTACTCTAATAAAAAGTTTACTAATTGTTTTATATGGAAATTTTTAAGATAAAAATAGTCATATAAAAATATTCAATTTGTTAAGGAAGAATAAGATATTGATGTGAACTTAAATATCATAATTTCGATCTTATAGAAAAATATCAAACACAAAATTGAAATAAATTTGAAAGATCATACACCAAAAATAAATTAAAACCGAAAAACAAATGTATATTTGACAGAGAAAAAAAAGATGGATTTTTTACCCAAAATCTATATAACTCAAATCAAACTAAAAAAGATGGAATTCTTATCTATTTTTCTTCGGGTTAAATGTGAAGAAAATATGATAAATATGGTTAAGAGAACCATTTATAACGACTTAATGTGCTTGAGATAATTAATGCTAAATAGGGAGAAAATATAGAAAATGCAATGGTCTAGTATGTGGTTTCCTTTAATTTTTTAATTAAAATTAGCACAACTTTGTTTTTCATCTCAATAAAAAAAAGCACATGAAAAAGTTGTATTTATAACTATGCAACGCATATGGATATCCAAACTCAAAACATTCTTAGCATTTAATCTTTTGAATGGATATCAACCTTAAATTACCTTTAAAATAAGTTTTTTTGGTTGTATAATGAACCAAAACCAAAATGGATATAAATCAACAAAAGAGCCTTGAGTATCTAAAGAAAAATGAAAGCTTCCAACCAGATACGATTTATCTTATTGTTTGCTTTGAAATCAAACATAATATTATTAATAAACGTTTTGCAGGATCCAAGATACAAGCTATAGGTTGCAAAGGGCAAGAACCATGGAGCGAATGGCAAGTGACTATCTACAATTATGAAACAAACTAAATTTTAAATGTTCATTCCAAGTCAAGAGATGACGGTTTGAGAGAGCGCGTTTTGGACAAGCAAGCCCAATTCAACTTGAACTTCAAAATAAACTTTTGGCGTACGACTTTGTTTTGGTGCAATTTTAATGGTTTGAATGGACATGCTTCATTTAAGGATTTTGGCCCGGGAACTAGTATTGGCTTTCTCCACAGTGTGTGACTTTAAAAACTGCATTTGGGCAGCGTTTGATGATGGATTTTACGTGAAAAATATTCTTTTGGGGATGTTTTTCTTACACCCTTGGGAAAAATGAAATAAAATCCCATTCCGACAAAAACCTGTTTTTTTTTTTCTTTTGGGTGTCTTTATAGACCTAAGATTTTGTATATTTGATGTCTACAGTAGGGGAGGAATCTTTTGGGATTTTAGAATTCTTTTAATGTTATAATTTGGTTGAGTTTCGAGCTTCTAATTGCAACGACTCATACCCAAGATTCGAATCTGAATTTTGTACTCAATGGCCATAGCATTCCCGTGACGATATGGTCAGGTTACTTACTCCTCGCTTCTAAGAGTAAAAACTATCAACACAAACCAACATGAGTTCTTCTAACACGTTTTGTCCTCAATCACGTGTTTGCTACAAAAATTCTCAAAAGACGAACAAACATAAAATTGCTCCAGTTGAATTCAGCGTTCCTATAGTTAAGTCATCTAAAAGGAAAGTGCACCTCGTTGATAAAGGTAGTAACTTTCAATTCTTTTTAAGCTTTTCTCAGTCATCTATACTCTGGATTGCTTTCCTTCGAATGTCATCTTTATTCATTCATGTACTCTCTTTGTCCAAGACTGGAGGCCATCCCTATGATGCTAGAGATAAGTCCCTAAATAATGATTGCTTGTGTTTGCATTTGCATGGCCCCCTATAGTGGGGCCACATACTTAGCATTCTTCGAAATACTCAGGCCGTGTGCCACATTATTTTTCAGGTCAAAGCAAGGCGTACTTGTACGGTGGATGGCTGCATCACGAGAAGAGACTACTGCACGTGCATAGGGTAAACTTTTTAACAAAATAAAACAACCAAAACTTAAAACATATCAACATTATATCAAAATAAAGATGATACAAAGTATTTTAAAACACAACACAATAGTTAAAACACATGTTAAGGGACGACGCAAAAGGCTTGAAGGACGACGGGTGAGGTTTGTCTATTTCTTGAAAAAAAATGGAGAATAAGGAATGAGTACAAGACACAGTAAGCAGCTTACTTGTAGACTCTTAATCGTATCCTTTATATATTAGGGTACCACACTTTTTCTTTTCTTATTCTTGTTACTATTGTAAGTTCTTGTTATGTTTCTTAATTCGTTCTACATGGTTGTGTTTTCTAGAGAATAGTTGTTTTGAAGCGTTTTTCGAAGTTTATGTTATAAATGATGTTCATGTGAGTGTAATAGAAAATATATATATATATATATATATAATAAATAAATAAATAAAGAAATAAACAAACAAAAATAATTATAAAAAATAGTTAAAATAATAATATTAAATAAATAAATAAACAAACAAAAAAAAGACAAACAACCTTTCCTCACTCCTCTCCACCAACATCTCATCCCTTTCCACAATTATCTCTCCTCAACCCATCCTTAGGGGAGGAAAAAAAACATAAAAACAACAGTTGTCATATTTGAGGAAACAAATGAGAATGGTCTTTATGGATAGGATAGATTGATTAAAGAATAGGGTTAGGATATAGGAAGAAAGGGATAGGTTTGTGATAGATTAATAGAACGATAGCGTTAGGATACGTTTAGGTGATGATGTGACTAAGGTATGTTCACGTAACAATACGACTGTGATAGATATAAGAACGTTAAGGCTATGATAAGTTAGGAAACGATAAGTCCATGAAGTGTTTACGATACGATATAGTGTGATGTGAGGTGTTATGTTTAAATTGTTTTGTGTGACCATGGAGGTAATTGTTGAATGAATTGCACGTTATGAAATGACATGTTAAAAGCATGGAGCGTTATGTTATGTTTTCCAAATTGTATGTATGCAACATGTTATGAATGACATGATATCACGATAAATGAAATGAAATGTAATCCCGTTAAGATTATGTATGATACGTAGAGTGAAAAAGTAGAAATGACATGTTAAGCATGGAAGATGATAGCGGGGTTATATTCATTAATGACAAAAGTAGAAATGTTGGGGACCTCATGCATTATGTGTGCTCATGCATTTAGGGGGATACCCCTATTCAATCACGAGGGTATGAACGCGTACATCCAATGGCAAGACAACGATCGTTACGTTTTCCATAGCGCTACCGTGACGGTTAGTAGTTCTAATGGGTGTCCGGCCTAAGGAGCACCCAGAGTATGCTTGCCCGACAAGGAAAGTGGACCAGCGGTTTGCGAACCGACTAGTGAGCCCATAATCGCATGTATGGGTTGTGTGTAGAGTATATGGTATCTGTCCAAATTACTTGTTTGGACACTGCCGTAGGAAAATAGATTGAAAGGATTAGGTCCCGTCATTGCATTCACATGTTCTTGCATTTAGTAGCGACTCTGAGTATGTGGAAATTTAGGGTCGTTACAATTGCACATTTGAGTTATCAATTATCTGAAATTTTTAACAAAAAAAGGTGCATGCATGTCAAATATCCAAGTTGCCATCTAAGAATAAAATACAGACATCAACACGAATATTAAGGTCTCAATTTTGTCAATAAATTTTAGCACAAAAATGGAAGGAACTTGAGAAGGAGACGATTGCAATGGAGCTGGGAGAAGTTTATGATTGGCGTTGGAGAGAAAAAAAAAGCGCAATCTAAGTTTTTCGGTGGTTGTGTGTGATGCTATGATAAATAAAGCGTAACCTAACAAGCGAACACGCTTAATATCCATTCAGTTTTTTCCACTTTCCTTTCAAGAGCGTTTAACATAAAAGTATGTCTTTAAAAGTTGTTAAAAACGAAAATTTGTTGTAGCACAAAGATTATATATATCTATATGGTTCAAAAGGATCCAAAATGAAACACAAACAAATTCGAAGTCAATTTAAAAGGAAGGCTATGAATAACCTCTATATGATTTTGTTGATTACTTTTGCATCAACTTCTCATGTTTTCACTTGTTTTGCACTCATGCCACTAGGAACCCATTGGAAAGTGACGATTCTTAATTATCAAGATGTACCTCTATTGGCCCATTGCAAGTCGAAAAACAACGATTTAGGTAAATAAAGATGTTGCATCATGACAAACTATTCAACCAGACCATATTATTTTATGTATATCTAAATTTATGTAATTGTTTCTTCTTAATTTAGTCTTTTGGTGGAATTTCAAAACATCATAAATTTGAAGAGTATAATATCCAACCTCAAAAATTCTAGATGAACCATTCATTTTCTATCTCAATTTAGGAAAAAAAAAATAATACAAGTTTTGATAAAATAATTGAGTTTGACTATATAGGATATTTTGTTTTTTTATCCTCAAGAGTCCAATTACAAGCTCCTTTAGAAGGTGGTTAATTTTTGTTTTTATTTTCTTTTTTTTTTTTAGTTAATAAATATGTGGGGTGGAGTGTTTGAATATTTAACCTCTTTGTAGATGCATGTGTGGTCTTGACCAGTTCAGCTACACACAAATTGATATTAAAGAATTGTTGTTAAATTTAACATTTTGACTATGGAATTGTATCAACTCTTATGGTTCTAATTTATTTTTATCTTTTCAAGATGAATTTGTGCACACAATTTAGGGGAGCATATTCTTCCATTGAAACACGAATACAACTGAGAATTCAAAGAGAAATTGTGCAGAATACATTATTTTGGTATAACTTTAGCAGCAATTATGGGAAGCTTTCGTTCGAGATTTTTTAGCCAGAGAATGAACTTTGGCTTCAAGAACGATGCAACTATTGGCACTGCATTTGGCGTGCAGATAAGAAGGGTTTTTTCATGTATAATGGTCAAACAAATGTGTACGAGCTCATTCATCCATGGACTTCTTAGACAAAACCATCACCTTTGCCTTACATCACATCAAATCCTTTCTTTTGTGTGAGAGTTGTGACGTGTTTGCTGCAACATTACTCTAATAAAAAGTTTACTAATCGTTTTATATGGAAACTTTTAATATAAAAATACTCACTTGTCAAAATATTCAATTTGTTAAGGAAGAATAAAATAATTATGTGAACTTAGAATATCATAATTTGGATCTTATAAAAAAATATCAAGCAAAAAAATGAAATAAATTTGAAAGTTTATACACAAAAAATGTAACGACCCGAAATTTTCTACTTAATTTAAGGTTGCTACTATATACGTATCATAAACATTAAATGCGGAAGACTTCATTTAAATTTCATAAAACATAACCTTTAATTTAAAACACAGCTATGGTCGTGTTTGGAAAACATCTTTAAAACAACACGGCAAAAGACTAAATAAAATGAATAAGAGTTTAAGTTAAAAACATCCTATTCTAGCGTAAGTCTAAGAAAATAAATACCACTACCCTATGCAAGTGTCATGGTCTCGAGTTGCGATGCTGTCGTAAGCCGTACAGGAATGTCTTGCCTTAACCAAAAAAATATAGTAGCACATGGCTTGAGTATTTAAAGAAATACTCAGTAAGTGACCTCACAATTGGGGTTAAATGCAACAATCACATGCAATGAGATGATGGAACCTATCTTCCATTCCGTTTTCCCTACGGTGCTGTTCTAACGGGTAATTTTGGACGTGTACCATATACTCCACACGTATGGGCTCACCAGCTAGTTCGCACACCGCTGGGCCACTTTCCTTATTCGATAGGCATACTCTAGGAGCCCCTTTGGTCGGACACCCACTAGAACTAGTAACTGTCACGATAGAGCTATGCAAAGCATAACGATCGTTGTCTTGCCATTGGATGTACGCATACGTACCCTCGTGACGGGATAGGGGTATCCCTCAAATGCATGAGCACACATAATGCACGAGGTCCCTAAACTTTTCCATTTTCATTATCTTTTAATAAAACCCTGCTAGCATTATGTACATATCACATCATTTTTCATATCGTTTCAGATATCGTTCGTCATTCATATCATATTGTTTCTAATTCTTCAGTTCTCAAATCATACATAATTCTAACGGGTTATATTTCATGCCATTTATCATGATTTCATGTCATTCACATCATGCCGTATACACACAATTTAAGAGACCTAACATAACTTTTCATCATATGCATATCATACCATGACATATTGCATCACAATATATCATATCATAAACAAGTCATAACGTAAACACTTCATAGTCATATTGTTCTCTAATTGATCATAGCCTTAACGTTCTTACATCTATCACGACATATCATTACGTGAACGTACCTTAGTCATATCATCACAAGAACGTATCCTAACGCTATCGTTCTATCAATCTATCACAAACCTATCCCTTTCTACCAGTAATCTAACCGTATTCTTTCATCAATCTCTCTTATCCATATCACTCTGGTTTGTAATCTAGCCTTAACGTTTTATGAACATATTTTACTTCTATCGTTACATTTAGTTTTGTGCATCTTTCTCGTATCCTATCTCAAACATATCATTGAACACATCATACCATACAATTCACATATTATAACATATGCATAACATATAAGAAGCATATCGATCCACAGACAATTCACACATATCAATATATATGACACATGCAGAACCACGGGGCACGTATCAACATCAAATATAACCATGCCGATAGTAAGGTCACTTACCTGGTTAGCTTAAGTCGTTGTCACGTATATATCCTTAATGAAAGTTTGATTCCGTTCTTTGAAATCTAAGTCAAGCTATGTGAGTCCATGACATCCGTTCCAAGTTTGAACTCTATAAATTATTTTTCTAATTTACATTGTTAAAATTATGATATTTACTGTTGGACAAAATTTAATGGAGTTCCATGTCGTTTTATATATATATATATATATAATTTTTATTCTATTCATCAAATCGTCTCTCAATATTCCCTCCTCCCTCTTTGTAATTATTTTGATTCTGTAAATAGATTTTCAGTTCTGAAAACATTTTCAATTATGTAAATAAGATATTACTCTAACTCTATATTTATTTTCATTTTTAAACTGATATTATTGGCCAATTTTAATCCATTGTTTAGTTACTATCTTCACATATTTATGAATCTAACTAAAATTTTATTGATTCTAACTTTATTTCTTATAAATTGCTAACAAAAAAATCTAATTAATTGAATTGTGATCTGATTATTACATGATCTGGTAAAATATGAAAAAAGATTTGATCCTAAATTAATTTCTTATAACCATAACTATAAACGAGAAATCTGAGATATTTTACGGTAATAACAGACCAAAATCTCTAGGTAAATCATCATCTTCGGTTGAAACGTTTATTTTGGACCAAGATATTGTGGGGCTGAGTAAAGAGGATGCGGTTGGGATGAAAGGTTAGTGGAGAGAGGTGGAAAAATTTTATTTTTATTTTTAAGTATACTTTTTCGTTAATTATTTATGAATTATTATTATTATTATTTTGATGTATGTATATATATATATTTTTATAATTATTCTTTGTTTATTTATTTTTATTATTATTAAAACCTAAAAATAAATGTAGATTTGACTAGAAAAAAGATGGAATTTTTACCCAAAAACTATATAACTCAAATCAAACTCAAAAAAATGGAATTCTTATCTATTTTTCTTCGGGTTAAATGCCAAGAAAATATGATAAATATGGTTAAGAGAAACACTGCCTTAATGTGCTTGAGATAATTTATGCTAATTAAAGAGAAAATATAGAAAATGCAATGAGGAATACTACTAGGAATTCAAAGAGAATTTCTGGCCGACGACATTGTTTTGGAGTAACTTTAGCAGCAATTATGGGAAGCTTTCGTTCGAGGTTTTTTAGCCAGAGAATGAACTTTGGCTTCAAGAACGATGCAACTATTGGCACTGCATTTGGCGTGCAGATAAGAAGGGCTTTTTCTTGTATAATGGTCAAACAAATGTGTACGAGCTCATTCATCCATGAACTTTTTAGACAAAACCATCACCTTGGCCTTACTTCACATCAAATCCTTTCTTTTGTGTGAGAGTTGTGACGTGCTTGCTGCAACATTACTCTAATAAAAAGTTTACTAATCGTTTTATATGGAAATTTTTAAGATAAAAATACTCATGTCAAAATATTCAATTTGTTAAGGAAGAATAAGATATTGATGTGAACTTGAATATCATACTTTCGATCTTATAGAAAAATATAACGCACAAAAATGAAATAAATTTCAAAGTATATACACAAAAAATAAATGTATATTTGACAGAAAGGATGGAATTTTTACCCAAATCAAACTCAAAAAAATGGAATTTTTATCTATTTTTCTTCAGGTTCAATGCCAAGAAAATATGATAAATATGGTTAAGAGAACCATTTATAACACTGCCTTCATTTACCTGAGATAATTTATGCTAATTAAGGAGAAAATATAGAAAATGCAATGGTCTCCTTGTGGTTTTCTTTATTTTTTTAATTAAAATTAGCACAACTTTGTTTTTCATCAAAATCAAAAATAGTAAATAAAAAAGAATTGATATTTATAACTATGCTAACACATAGGGATATCCAAACTCAAAATTCTCATAGCATTTAATATTTTGCATGGATATTAACCTTAAATTACCTTCCCAAAGAGGAATAAGAGCTTGTTCAACCCAAGTTTTTTTTGGGTGTATAATGAACAAAAACCCAAATGGCTATGCATCCATAAAAGAGCCTTGAGTATCTAAAGAAAAATTGAAGCTTCTAACCGGCTATTGCTTATTTTATTGTTTGCTTTGGAATCAAGCATATTATTATTAATACACGTTTTGTAGGATCCATAATACAATCTATAGGGAGCAAAGGGAAAGAACCATGGAGCAATTGGCAAGTGTCTATCTACAATTATCATACAAACTAAGTTTTAAATGTTCATTGCAAGTCAAGAGATGACGATTAGAGCGAACACGTTTTGGACAACCAAGCCCAATTCAACTAGAGCTTCAAAATGAACTTTTGGCGTACTACTTTGTTTTGGTGCATTTAATGGTTTGAATGGACATGCTTCATTTGAGGATTTTGGCACCGGAACTAGCATTGACTTTCTCCATGGTGTGACTTTAAAAACTGCATTTGGGCAGCGTTTGATGATGGATTTTACTTGAAAAATATTCCTTCTTGTATATTATACACCCTTGGAAAAATGAAATAAAATCTCCCTCCCACAAAAACCTAAGATTTTGTATATTTGAAGTCTACAGCAGTGGGACACTTCTTTTGGGATTTTAGAATTCTTTAATGTTATAATTTGGTCCGGTTTCTAGCTTCTAATTGCAAGGACTCATACCCAAGATTTGAAATCTGAATTTGGTACTCAATGGCCATAACATTCCCGTGACCGATATGGTCAGGTTACTTACTTCTCGCTTTTAGGATTAAAAACTATCAACACAAACCAACATGAAGTCTTCTAACACGTTTTATCCTCAATCACGTGTTTGCTACAAAAATTCTCGAAAGGCCACCCAATATAAAATGGCTCCAGTTAAATTCAGAGTTCCTACAGTTGAGCCACTAAAAAGAAAAGTGCACCTCGTTGATATAGATAGTAACTTTCAATTCTTTTTAAGCTTTTCTCAATCATCTATACTCGGGATTACTTTCGTTCGAATGTCATCTTTATTCATTCATGTACTCTCTTTGTCCGAGACTGGAGGCCACCCCTATGATATTAGAGATAGGTCATAATGTCCATAGCGGCTTCTATGTCTTCCCCTTTGGTTCTTATCTGGTGATATCCCGACCTTGTCGAGACGGTTTTTACTACTTCTCCAAAATAGCCTTGTAGTTTCATCTCATGTAGCCAACTTTCTTCTCAGCGAGACGCCTTGTTACGTGACTCGCTTAAGTACTAATACCCATCTGGGCTAAGTACGGGCTCTTTTGGGAGTAAGGGTCCTTACATGAGTTCTCTACATTCACCTAGGTTCACCCCTGTAGTATCTTTTATGACTGAGCTAGTCACATTTTCTCTCGTAGTGATATTTGACCACTGGCTTTTTTGAGCATGTGAACCTTTCAAGTTCTTGCACAGGATCCTAAGGAACTCTCTGAAAACTCTTGTTTGGTAGCTAGCCTCCCTCAAACTCTGAGGATACTACGTCTAGTGTCTTCTCTGAGACATCATGTCTTTACTATACATGTTTACAAATCTCCATCTCACTATCCTTCAGGTAGTTTCCAAAATTACGTTGTTTGGAAGTTCTACCTCTACTTGAGAATGCTTCACAAGTTTAGCATTACACTCGTGTATGAAACTGAAGTTCTACTCTTTGTAGTCCAGATTACCTACACAAGGGTTGGTTCTTATTAACACTCATCTGGACTTTCTTCCTTCAGACAGCGAAGGCATGGCCATAGCTTGACCTCTTTTCTTGCTGTTCTCAACCCTGAGGTTCACTGACTACCTTGACAGTTCCACGTCCTTTACCTTGTGAGCATACATGCCCTGACCAAAGGATATGTTATAACACAATTTTATGGTCCTGATAACCACGTGCTGCTTTCCAACTTGGTCCTCTCCACCAAGGTCCAAAACGACTTGTCATCCATTAGGTGATCCTTTAGTAGGAATATCCTACACCCCATGACTCATTAGTGGCATAAAAGTGCACATCTCACTTATAGAAGTCCTTAAACCTGAACTTATATCATGAAGACTCCAACCAACCTTGAAGCCATGGCCTCCATAGCTTCACTCTCTTTGTTGGTGAATCTTATCTCTCGACTTCCAACTTAACCAAACTCACTCGTGAAAATGGTTTGCTTGAGGGGTGCTTAATTCCTACAGTGGTCGCCCTTACTTGTAAGAATGATGTTGTCTGGGTCTACTATGTGATCTCCACGGAGGCATGCTTGACATCTAGAATTATGGCCATGGGTGGCTGGGTCATAGGTATATCATCTCATACTGGGCCTTAAAAAGTCTCATGTACATTTCTATGTATTGGACGTCACGCACTCTGCGGAGTTACCTTTCTGTCTTCTAAGGCTAGAAAACTAAAACAAGAGCCCTCTCGGCCTCCTCACAATAACCCGAATCTAAAATCAACATATAGAGGGAATGTTCACTTTTAACCCTAAAGTGTTAACCCAAAACATACATCAAGTTCTTACTAGCGTTACATCATATCATAACCTACTAAACAAGGTTAGATTGCGTACCTGGTCGGGGTGAGGCATGTCGTGGAGCTGAGTCATAGAGGTGTACGACTCTCTATCCTAGGAAAAGTCTACAGAATCAAAAACCCGACTACTCTGATACCAATCTGTCAGGACCTGACTTTCAAGGCTTCAAAAGACCGAATCGTGACTAAAAAGACGAAATCTAAAACAAATAAAAAAATAAAAAAATAAAATAGAAGGTAAAAATCTGGAAAATTTTAAAACAAGAAAAGGAAATCAAGGACGCCAAAATTAAATATAAAATCAAAGTCAAATGTTACAAATAGGAATTGCAAATATAAAATGAAATACAAAAAACTCCAAATATGAAAACGAACGAAGGACTCTAAAAGACCGACAAGGGACTAACGCTCTGGAACGACACCCCTCTGTGACAGTGCAGCTCTCGAACACCTTCCCGTATCGACTGGTACCTGAAAAAAAAAGGAAGAAAGGGGTGAGTATAAAAATATACTCAGTAAGCAACCTACTTGTAGGCGCTTTTCGCATCCTTATCTTAGTGGGTATACACGGTGTTATCTCTGGATTCTAGTGAGTGCAAATCATGCTACAACTCTTTTTTCTGTATCTTAAGAGGTTTGCCTATCTTATGCAGTGAAATGATCAGTGTCCTGAGGTGAGGCGCGACCTCATAAGTAAATCTGAGGGGATCATATGGCTGGAT